>NW_025777294.1:0-54272 GCF_021130785.1 Homalodisca vitripennis
TTTTATTTCTTTTAAAAAGATTTTAATTTAAAAAAAAAATTTTTTTTTTAATTAAAAAAAATTTTTTCATTTTTAATTTAATTTAGGAGGCAAACAATTTTACTTTGGCGATAAAATAAAAAAAACTTTTTAGGTTTTTTAAATTTTTTAAAAAAAAGGTCTTAAAATGAAATTCTCTAATTTAAATTTTATTTTAATTAATTTTCAAGAATGGGTATTACCCGAATTAAAAATCCGTACCAATAAAAGCGGCGAATCTGTCAAACTTTACTACTAATTCAAAATTTTTTTTTTTTTCCCCTTTTTTTCATATAATTTTTGGGTTAAATAAATTTTTTTAAAAAAATGACAAATTTTTCCGGAAAAAAGTTAAAAAAAACCCCTTTTTTTTTTGGGGTTACCTTTTGGGAAGGGGGCTGGTGATTGGGGGGTTTAAAATTTAACAGAGATTTTTTTTTTTAAAAAAAGGGGGAAGGTGGGGGGGTTCGGCCCTGCCCTTTTTTTTTTTTTAAAAAATTTTTGAAAATTTTTTTTTATTTTCTATAAGAAAATTTTTTAAAACAATTTTCACTAAATTTCTCTAAAGAAATAAAACCTTTGGGCCCCTTTAAAAAACCTTAAAATTAAAAATTTTTATTTTTTGGTAAATTCAGATAAAGGGGAAATAGGTCTTTTCCCGTTTAGGCCGGGTTGTTTTTAAAAAAAAAAAAATGAGATTTTCCCAAAATTTTAACCAAAATTTGTTGTCCCCCCTTTTTGGAACTCCGGGGGTTTTTAATGCCCCAAATTTTAGATTTCCAATTTAATTGGGCTTTTTTTTTGTAAAATGGTTTTTTCCCCAGCTTTAAAAAAATTCTGTATTTCCTTTTTAATAAATTGGGAATTATATTCAATATAAAAAAATCAGGTTTTTTTTTAAAAATTTTCCCAAAAAAAATTTTAACGAAAATGTTTATTGATGTGTACCTACCCCGCCTTTTTTTGTTTTTGGCCTTTTATTTTTTAAATAATAAATTAAAAAGCTTTTAAAAATTTTTAAAAATTAAATGGGTTTTTCTTTTAACTTTAAATTTTGTTACAAAATAAAAATAAAAATTTTAATTTATAACCATTTTTTATAAGTCTATAAAAAAGGAATTATAATGGCAACCTGTTAATTTGCCTTTTTCATTGTTTATACTTAAAAATAGTTAATTTTAAATTTGTTAAACCTACTTTTTAAATTAAAAGGGTTTTTAAATCTTAATTTTAAAAAAATTTAAAACATCGAAAAATGAAAGTTTAATTACTAATAAAATTATATTAAATTTTAATTAAGAAACCCCGGATTTAAATTTTTATTTACTATTTTTAAAAAAATAAGTTATATTTAAAGACTTTTAAAGGTTTTTAAAAATTGGACTCCTTTCCCTATTATTTTAACATCAGGTTAATTTAATTTGTTTTACGTTAATTAAATTTTGAATTTTTTATCCTTTTATTGAAGTAATAAAAGAAATTAAATTTTCAATAATCATTAAAATTTATTTTTTTTTTATTTAGACCACAAATTTAAATTAACCCAGGGGTTTAAAATTTTAAATAAAAATTTTTTTTGGTTAAATTATTTAATTTGCGGTATTAAACTAAAAAATTTTTTTAAAATAAATAATTGACTTTATTAATATTTATCCTTTTTTAAAAATTAATTTACCAATTTTTATAGAAAAAAATTGTATAAATTCCTGGTTAATTATGAAATTGTGGTTGTATTAAAATGTTAAAAAAAAACGTAATACTTTATTTTAAAAAAGGTTTTGGAAAATTAAACTATGGAAAAATTTAAAAATTAGTTATTTTGAGTAAGTACAAGTAAGAATTTCCCTAGTCAGGAAAAACCTTTCCAGAAATTTCCTTTCATTTTTATTTTGGAAAATTCACTATTCGTTAACATAAAAAAAATTTTTTAAAATTTTTTTTGGAAATTTTTAAAATGAAGGGAAATGTTATTTTTAAGTTTAAAAATTAATTTTGGAAATATTAAATTTTAAATATGAATATTTAAATTTTTACCCAAAATTGCTCTTTTAAATTTTTTTTTCATGGGGTTTTAAATACAGTTGTTAAATTTAATTTATAACTTATGACTATTTTTTTACGTTTTTTCTAAAAAAGTCAAAGAACTTTTTATTTTTTCGGGTTTTTATAAAATGGGAAATTTAGAAAAAAGGGAGTTTAAAACGCCAATTTTTTTTACTTCAATAAAAATTTTCTTAAACACTATTCTAACAACCCCCCAAAAAAATTTGTCATTTTTTAAAAATGTAACTATTTTAAAAATTTTTTATTAGTTTTTTATTTAAGAACAAAAAAAAATAAAGTAAAGCAATTTTCATCCTTTGAATTTTGTTTACCAAGAAAAATTTTAAAAAAATCGGGCAAATTAGAATGCTGAGTTAGGAGCCGCCTTAATTGGGAAACGAAATTTCTTTTACTGAAAGTTTTTGAAACAGGCGTTTTTTTAAAAAATTTTTTTTTAAAAAGAAAATGTTGCACATCCCCAAAATAAATTAAAGGGCTGTATTAAAATTGGGGCCTGTTAAAAAAGCTTCAAGATTTCATCCCCTATTTCTCGTTAACCCGTGTTTTTAATAGGTGTTTTTTATTGTTTTACTTTTTTTAAAAGGGGGGGTGGAAAACCCTTTTTTTGGGGTTTTAAAAAAGAAAATTTTCTATTGAATTTTTCCCTAAAAAAAAAAATTATTTGGGTATAATTCAAAAAAACCCCCCCCCTTTTTTAAAAAAATTTTAAAAAATTTTGAAAAAAACCCCTTTTAGGGGGAAAAAATAAATTCTTTTTGTTAAATTTAAACTTTTTTTTTCCAGTTAAAAATTTTTTAATTCTAAAGTAAAGTTACCTTTTTTTTCATTCTTGCGGGAAAGAAGGTTTAAAAAAAAAAAAAAACTTTTATAATCTGGAGAATTTGGGAAATTTAAATAACAAAAACAAATTAAAATTTAAAAAATTTTACAAATTTTTCCTTTTCAAACTTAAAAGCCCCCCAAAAAATCATCCAAAAAATTTGGGGTTCCTATTTCAAAGACCTGGGAAATTAATTCATATTCTGTTTTTTTTCCCCAATGGGTGGGGGGGTTTTTTTTTTTAATTTATTTGAAAATATCGAGTTTTAGGGGGGGGGAAAATTTGTTTTACGTATAAAAATTAAATTTTATCGGATAAGATGTTTTAAAAATAATACAAACACTCATTATTAAAACTATTTTAAAATATTCCATTTTCACCACTAAAACAAAGTTCCATGGTACTAGTTAAATTTAGGTAACTTCTATGTCTTTCACTCTGTTCTTATCAAAGGTATAACTTAAAAGATATACGGTATCACCAGTACCAAAGAAAATTATCATGTGATTTTGGATTAAAAAAAAGCTTTTTGTCTGGCCCGTTCACACAAAGTAAAGCAAAGATATGTCTGATTCGACAAAAACGTTGAATGCTATTTATTATTAACGACCTTAATGTCCTTCAGCACGCAAAAAAAATTGATAATTTAATATCTGCAAACGTGTGACCATTACGAACGTGGAACACGCACAGAACTCTGCAGACATGCTGAGCTTAGGCGAAGCACCCGCCCCTCCACGTTGGTGGGTAAGGTGGACAGAGCTGTGTGTGGCTTGTTTGTTTTGTTCCTTTGTTGCATAAGGCTTGACCACTTTGAGGAAAACATTCTCTCTAGATGACGGAGTAATCTGTAATTGTTTACTTGATTGGATTCTGTTTTAAGTACAGAGAGGCTTATGTATGCAAAAGGAATGGTTGACGTCCACTTGGCGGGTGCCTTTGCTAAACGGTCTGGGTGCGTCAGTTGTAAGGACCGATGGTGATATGGACTCGAGGTCATCGGCCTTGACGGTGTCACACACTGGCGGCCATCCCGCCGCGATGCGAACTGTCCTCGTTTTTCTTCAAAGCCACCTCGCATCTCCTCGCCCATCTGGCATTCGCATTACGGCGTCCTTCTGGGACCTTCCACTGTCCCCACTGGTTTCGCATACTAATGTCCAGGAAAGCATACGCGTAATGCTTTTACGGAAATTGGACGCAGTTGTTTCCCTTAACACCCATAGGACGAGACTTGTAAGTAAGGTTCAGAAGTTGAGCTGGAGGTGCAAGGTCCATCATTGGTCGACAAGATCCCAATCGTTGGACCAACTTGAGCATTGAGCTCGACCAAGCAACAAACTTACAGAAGCCCTGGGTCATCTCAAACTGATGGGGCGGTTCCCAGTGGCCGTGACATCTCTATCTCGCAGCTGGCGTAAACAAAGATAACTTAACACGCATAAAGCAAAACCTCACAACGTGTGACCAAAATATCTTATAGTAATTGTACAGATACTTCCTAAAAGTAAAAAATTAAGACGCAAGAAGTAGTTGGTAGTTTGGCGGGACTAGCCATTAAGAGACCTGGCAATGATTGTTACAAACCATTGTTACCTCAGCATAATGTACATGGTTTCAATGTCAACCCTGGCGCTCCATTGGAGTCTCTTGTCTTGATGCGCGTTGAGGAGTTGGGACGGAGCGCAGGATACTGTGATTGAGTAATGGGTGGAACCAATAAACCACTAGATCTGAACCGACTGCTCACGTTGTAACATGAAAAAACTTGTTTATATACAATTAACTAAACTTACAAGTGGTAAAATTGTTTTGACTGAGATACCGTTTGCTGATTTGGTTGCCACTAAAAACTAATGTTAAAGATTCAAATACAAGCTTGTAAATGGCACGATTTTTTCTTCTTGCAACTCAATCCAGGCAGTACCGTTTCTGATTTTCAACCATCTTCTAGAGAAAAATCGATTACGCTAGGGAGCGTGTTCAAGCAACCTGAAACTTTATCTGGTAAGAGATAGTTGTTTGTGTAAGCATTTGTTATACTCTGTTGGTCTCAAATTATACAAAGTTCTTCTCGAGCTGACGAGGCATCACTCACCAGCCCCTCCTTTATTTTATAGAATCAGACCACCTTTTCTAATAATATTGTTAGTAAGAAGTCTATAAACCCTGGTTGCCATCAAAATGTACAAATCCTGTTGTGCTCTCAAAAAAATCTGGGCCCATTGATAGCCATTCTCCAACAGTAATAGATGAAGAATTTAGCTTGTTTAACAGGAGCATTTGCCTAACCCCCGAACAAGCGGAAGTAGTTTGAATATTACAGGGTGGTAACTGGGTTTGCTGATAGATTTAATGTAGGACCTAACCTCGCTTAGAGGTGGTGGTTTGTTACACTTGTCAGTAAACAGATTCCCCCCGCTCATCTCGTCTCAGACCGCCAGGTTATCTCTCACCTCAACTACGAGAAGCACTTTGATGTTCCCTCTGGTTGTTTGTTTGTCCTAGATGTTTTCTGAATTTGACATTACTAGTCACTTTGCTAGATCTCCAGATGGGCGACTGTGACGTTTTCTATTGAGAGACTGGAGAGGAGGCTCTCAGAATACTTATGAGAAGCAACAGGAATATTGATCATATGCGGAGATTCATTTTTGGGGAAGAAGCTGGACAGGAAATTCGTTCAACTATTAGATTGTTCTCAAGTAGTTTTTTACTGAAAATTCTTAATACCAGGAGTGACACGTCCTTGCTCTTCTGGTGGCTCGTGCATTGATAACGTCTTGACTAACATTGAGGTCGATCAAGGTCTCAGCCGAAATAACTTCCTACAGCCTTATCCGGACCCACGAAGACCCAGTTGTTCTGCGTCTCAGATACCTCTAGTGTCGACAGGTAGCAGTTCCGAAGATGGTTAAAAGCCGAGGAAGGCTCTCCTCAATAAACAGTTGATAGATTTTCTCAGTCTTCTGCAACCGGTTAACTGGAAACAAACATGTCGTCCCTGATTGATAGGGAGGTTATTGAGGTCCAATTTCTCTTCTTTTATGGAAATTGATATATACTGGAGGGTATTTGGAACGAAAACTCTAAAGGAAATGTTTCCAGCCGCAGTTAATGTATACTTCGGAATTGGATATTGATAAAAATGGGTTATATTTTAATTCTGTTGCTCGCATATGGAATGTCTCTTGTCACATATCTTTTAAATTATAGGCATTTTCTCTTGTCCACTCGACGCAAGGGCCGAAACGTAGAGTACGTCCCTAAATGGCTCACTGTTGGTGTCGTCCAGAGCGAGGAAGGGCGTTGGAAAGGATTATATACTTTAGCTCCAGCGCGATTTTTTATTTGTCCCCATCGGCTTTCCATCGCCAAGTGTGTATAATTAAAAGTAAAATGCTGAGTATTAGAAAGCTTATCCAATCAGAGAAAGAGCTTTGTGGCTTAATGTGCTCATATTGAGGAATAGGTGACCAATAACAGGAAAAAGCGGTCGGTTAGGCAGATTGTGGCCTGAATATTGCAGGGAAAGCTGCAAAGGTAACTAACGCATAAATGGGTTTGATCTGACAATTTGCTTGGTTTGATTGTCTCAGCAAAAACTAATTTTATAGCTGCAATGTTTAATTCTCATTTTCGTTTAACGCTTATGTCAATCAAGTTGGACCTTCAGAGCAAATTAAACATCAACTGTTTCGGGGTTTCGTTGCCCAGCCTTCTCCATGTTTCAATCGAGAATTTTTTTTATGCTCCTGAGCCCTGCGTACAGTGAATAGTGTTGAGTGTGACTAAGGGTCTCAAGGCCAGCTCCTCTTCTGATGTATTTGATATGTCTCCCATCCATTTGGTCAGGAGGGTTGCAGATTCACTCTCGTGTTCTCTTGAACTGGTCCTGTTTAATAATTCCTATTGACCAAGGGCTGCTCTTCCCTTCGGCGTTAAAATCCGCCAAGGTCATTCCTGTCCCTTTAAGAAGGGTGAGAAAACCTCAGTTAAACCAATCGTATCGCCTCATCTCAATACTTTCCCCCCAACGAGTTGAGCAAAATATATTGAAACGATTAATGTTCACAATAGACTGATTAATTTTTCTTAACAGAAAAATTCCTTTACTATCCCCTTCACCAATTCGGGTTTCTTTAAAGTATAAATCAACCACTCACGCGATAATATGATTTCCTTAATGCCGCCTTCTCTTCTGTTGACTCTGGCAGTGAGACTGCGGGCATTTTTTCTGATCTTTCCCGTGCCTTTGACACCGTCAACCACCAACGTCTCCTGGACATGATGGAAATGTACGGTGTTAGAGGCATCCCTCTAGAGTGGTTTCGTTCCTATCTTTCTGGTCGCTCTCAGTTTGTTGAGATCACCAACAAAGGTGGTAGGGGTAGGTCTGCTCTCTTACCGGTCAAAGTGGTGTGCCGCAAGGCTCAATTCTTGGCCCTCTTTTATTTAATATTTACGTGAATGACCTTAAATCATCTATGAGGGGCCACTTAGTGCAATATGCGGACGATACCAGTGTACTTATTCAAGCTGACACAGCTCAATCTCTTTCCACTGAGCTGGCTTTTTCACTCAAGAGTCTTAGTTCTTGGTTTTCTGCTAACTATTTATTTCTCAATCCTGAAAAAACCTCAATGGTCCACTTTAGACCCACAAGAATGAGAGTGCGTTAGTTACTCTCCTTGACAATATACCTATCGAGTATTCTTCAACGGTCTGCTTCCTGGGACTCCGCATTGATTCCAGATTTGACTGGTCAAATCACATCACTCATGTCTGTCAAAGACTTGTGCTAGCATTTACTCTTTAAGGTACCTAACAAGTTTTCTGTCTAGAGATACCGTTAGGCTGGTGTACTTTGGTTACTTTGTGCCCATTTTAACATATGGATTGATTTTCTGGGGGACGGCTTCAGGTAGGTTGATCAGTAGGGTTTTTTAAACTGCCAGAAGAAGGCTGTTCGACTGATGTGTGGTCTGGGTCATCGTGAGAGCTTGTCGGGAGGTTTTCCCTAGGGAAAGCCTAATGACATTGCCATCACTTTATATATATTCGGTTGCCACATTTACATTTCAGAACCTTCAATCCTTCCCATCATTTAACCACGTTGTATTCTACAAGAAACAGAGATGCTCTAATCATTCCGCAACACCATAATAACACATTTAAAAAAATCAATGTCATATATGGGCCCTAAAATATTTAATGCTTTGCCTTCTAGTATCACAGCGTGCGAGACTGACACGTCTTTTAAAAACAACTTAAAAAAATACCTAATAAGACAAGCATTATACTCCATTAACGAACTGGTGAGCGGTGCTCCAGCCTAGTGGACGATATAGATAAGATTTTTTGTAGTTTAAGTTGTACTATTTTATATTTTAAACTGTTTTTAACTGTTATTTAAATATGTGATGTTGTATTCTTCTGTCTAGTATTAATCGGTTCTATAATATCTGACCATGTTCCATGCATGTCTCATGTCAATGAACAATAAAGAAATTGATTTGATTTGTATTGAACTAGAAAATGTAATGTTTATTTGGAATGTTTCATTAAAAATCTATCGCGAAAACATGTTTATGTAATAATTTCGTCTTTTTTATGCAAATAAAGTTAACCCAAACTCTATAATTGATATGGTTAATAAAACGTTTAAATTAACTTATTAGGGAATCATTCTGAACATTTTTATGAAGTAGATTTCCCATAGTGACGAAACAAGACAGATTGTCGTACAGAAAGTAAGACAGACAAATATTCACTGGATCGATCCATTTGAAAATGTCCTGTACTTGTGTGGCAGTACTCTAAAAATGAAATAGCTGATCTTCCTTATGGTAATTTGTAATTTAATAATATTTAAATAAATCATTAAAATGTAATAAGCGCAAAATTTTTAGATAAACAACTTGACAATTATTATTCGATTCTCTACATAACAGGACCTCCTTACAAAATTGAATGTTAATGATTAGTTTCAACCAATATTTGAGCCTTTTAACGGGTAATGCTTTAAAAAAATCGTAAATACTAGTGTATATTGACCAATATCTACACTATTTGGGATAAATTAAAAATGATAACGAGGCTAAAGAAGTTTTCCCAATTTATTAATATGCTTCTATTTTCATTAGAATATAACAATATTGAGAGCATAATACAGTTGCAAAGGTTTTATCCAAGAACTTCGTAGACTCAGATTTCTTTATAACCACGTCAATTATTAGAATTGTAGGCTAAGGAACTTTTGTTTTCTGCGTAACGTGAATGTAATTACATTTGAATGATTAATATTAAAATCATAAGTTGAATGTTGATTTACAAGAAGTTAATAACTAAAAGAATGAGGCATGCAAAACTGTGACATGGTTTTCTGTTGACAATTTCCATAAAGTCGATATGTAGTAGTGCACTGTTGAGACAATAATACCGTTAAGGTGCGGTAACGTCTACAACACCGTAATTGGATTATTTGAATATAATTGTATTGTGCGGAATAATACTAAGATAGGAATTAATTATACTTGGAACGCTATTGAAATTGGAACCTATTGTTATTACCTAATTTACACAGAGAATAACTTCGTAGTGGTAGCTGTAATATTAATAGGTAAACTGATTTGTGTTATAATTTCCTGGTAATGCTTTATAGAGTACGGTTAGGTTGATCTAATAACACTTTGTGATAAAGAGGAATGAAAAGGTTCAAATCTTATTTTTTGGTGATTTTCTGTTTTTAATTCAGTATTATTGAACAGTTTATTGAAATATTTCAGGAGGATCTGGTCTTAGAATTTATGTATGATCACTCTAAGTATACTTTTTTAATATAACAGAATAGTATGTCTCAAGATTTTTTCCTTTATATTAGCATCATGGTAAGCCTTACTTTGTATATAGCAGTACTACTTCCACCAACCTGTTAGTGATTTTTTATTTCTTTTAGGTCGGTAGTGCCAGCCAGTACTGTCTACTGCCATCAGTGGTTATTTTTCTGACTTTTGTTTTCTTTTGCACAACATGAACAAAATCGTGTTTTTAAATTTGTTCGGATTTGAGTTCTATTCGTAAGATAGGAGGTAAAAAAAGCCTCACCGATCTATATATTGACAAGTTACAAACATTAGGCATTAGCCATAAGACTAGCTGTGTCAGATAACACTGGAGTACAAGGCATGAGAAAAAGTGTATGGGCCGTTTTATTTCCATAAGCTGTTAACATGCGATACCCCCGGAATGACATAGGCCCAAAGGGAGCTGATTTGTGGTGTAGCTACAATAAATAAAAAGAACTGAAGAAGGCTTTTAGCCATAAACACAGCCTTCCTGACGCTATATTACTTGTCATGAAAAAAAGTATTTACTTACCTATCAAATCCTTAACTTTTAAAAACGTGCTTTCATGGCCAAAAACAAAACCAAAATGAATGTTTCAATAAAATATTTTTGTTAAAAGTAAAAAAAACCAAATTTTTAGGATGGATATCTTGAAAATGGATTCCAATTATGCAGTTCTAAACTTTAATTAAGGGTATACCATTAAGTCGAGTGTTTTTTGATAAATTAGGACTAAAAATGTCTACAAAGTCAATCGATGTGTTTCGTACCATAGCAGAATACGATTGAAGAAGTCAGAAAAGGCAGCAGAAGAAGTGTGTAAAGCAACTACCAAGCCGAAAAAAAAAACAAAGAGGAAACTACAAGAAGACAAGGGAATAGATTGCTGATGATCCACATTATATTGCAGGACTCATCTAATGAGAACGGTGAGTTAATTTTCTTTGTTACTTGTTACTATACTGATAATTGAATTTTTTTATTAAAACGGTATAATTTTCTTAGAAAGTAGAACAAATAGAATTAAACATTTATGCATGTACACCTACATAATATTAAGCTAAAATATTATAATTATTGTATAAAAATTTTTATTTGAAGGAGAAAATGTAGTATGTTAAAAAAAAACTGATAAAACATAACACTTTGAAGAAAGAATTTTTCCGTATTGAAAAAAGTTAATACAAAAGTTCTAGTAAATGTGGCTTTACAATGCGCAGAGGTATACAGATGTAATTTTTTAAATCTATATCTGTTATAGTTCCTGAGAAAAGTGTAACTAAATTTAACAAATGTAACATAGCGAGGATAGGGCCTTCTCCCACTTCCCTTAATAAAAACATGTTATTACTTTCAATATACAATTTAGATATATTTTTAGCTAATTTTGTTACACCTAAGCCCTAGATTTTTATCCTTGGCAAACTTAATTATATAATTCTGACAGAATACGTGTAGGGTAACATGATTTGTTGTAGTTTACATGACAAAATGAACTTTCCCAGAACTTATTAGTTTAATTGCTTATGATAGAAATAAAAGGAACTTCAAAAAATTAAGTTTCTCGTTTAACGTTGGGCAATGTTTTTCTCTCTTAAAGGTAGGCTATATAAAAGACGTAGAACTGTTAAAAAAAATAAGAAACCAAAGACCGTTTCTACCATCTTAAAAGTGCTATAAGGGAAAATTAAAAATTTGTTTTTGCGTAAGTTATGATGTTTATATATATAGAAAAATACTAAATTTTCTTATCAGCAATTTTAATTTTAAGAAACATCAATTGAATAATGCCAACGATAATTTTAGTCCCATTTCAGCTCTATATACCACGTAGCGTGGTTAAAATGTGGAAACAATTTTGAGAAGATTGGCATAAAATTAATTCCATATTTTAATAATCATTTCATATATATGGTTTCTAAAACATGTGAAAGTTATGAATAATATGTAATTAAAATTTACTATTTTATGCGATTATATATTACTAAAATTGGGGGGTAAGACGAATGGCATCTAGGAGTCTATATCTATTCAGTATACTCCTTGATTTAAGTCATACAATATACTAATTTAATTTCATTAAAATATGGCTTTTAAGTTAATTTTGTATAGTTAATGATGAGAGTTCTTGTTTTTTCAAAATGTTCTATTCCTTGTTTATTGCCACTAAGGTTGGAAAATAAATTAATCCTATTATGGTTCCGGAAAACGGAGATATCTTAATTTTAACAATACGTACTTTGAAAAATGTTTAGAAGCAATAAATAGTGGCCACAGTGCAATTTAAGGTCAGGTCGGGTCCAAAATTTGATGCAATACTGTACAGTTAATGAATTAATTTATAAGCAGTTATACATCAATATCTAGTCAAATCAAGAAAGTGGGTATATGACCTAAAAACCACTGAAACTGAACGCTGTGGGACGTGAGAACGTAAGATAAAATCTATAAAGTAAAACCTATCCTATCCATAGACACAGTGTTAATTCCACATACTCATGTGTGAACCTAACAATATATTGTATTTTGCAAGTTTTGGATATCAGAAAAGGATAAATAGAATAATAATAATAAAATATTAATTTTCATCCCAGCGGCCAATCGTAAACTCATCAACAGAGTAAAATGCCTTTGACAACAAAAGGTGTCTTAATCGAGATTTGAATTGTTTGGGTTCATTAATTCCTTTTAGAATCTCCAGGGAGCTTATTGATTAAACTTGACACCCATCTGAGATTGCAAGTGTTCGAACATAGCCGTTCTATGCTGTTCTGTCCTGAAATTGTTCCTGCCTCTGGTCTCGTACTGATGACGTCCCCTTGCCCTGAACCATTTCACATTTGAATCGGCAGTACAGGGTAACGTCGAGAATATAGAGGCTGGGGTAAGGTTCGAAATCCAAGCTCCCTGAAGGCAATTTTACACGACTCTCTGGGTTTTCAATTTCGAAATTATTCGAACAGCTTTCTTTTGTGTTCTAAATACTCTGTCAAATTTGTATTTAAGAACAGCTGCCCCATAGTCTCAAACCGTAGGTCAAATGTGTGGATGTACTATGCCAAAGTAGGCAGTTTTCAGTACATCAAACGAGCAGAATTTTGCTAGATTGCGTAAAAACATAAGTGCCTGAGGCAACCTTTGAGCAAACTGTGTCAATGTGATCGCTCTAGGGTCAGTCCCCTGTCCAGGGACAATCCCCAGAAACGTGGTGGATTCGGCTTCATCTAAGACAGCTTCATCCGCCATCACAATTAGGTCCTGTATTCGTCCTTATTGTTGACGGAGACAAAATTTTATTACGTTGGTTTTTGGCATTGTTAGTTTTTTAGATTTATCTTTGAAAAGTGCTCGATGCATGCGTTTTAGATCAATAAAGGCTTTGATCTCAAGATCTTGTTTCGTACTTGATCTGATGCAGAGAGTCGTATCGTTCACAAATTGAATCTCCTCTCCATTTTGAATTTATGAATTCAATCTGTTGACGTATAATGAGAAAAGTTATGGGCCCCAAAATTGAACCCTGGGGAACACCGTACTGCATTTTTTACTTTGCCTTGACAGGGTGTTCGCGAATCTTCACACTGGCTCTCTGCCACTGAGGTATGACGAAAGCCATTTTATGCGGCTGACCTCGAACAACACATATCCATAACTGATGCAACAATGTCCCATGATGAGCACACAGTCACAAAAGGCCTTTGAAAGGTCGAGAAATATGCTGAGAACTTGTTCTCACCTCTCAAAGCCATCAAAAACATAGCCAATGAGTTTTGTTACAGCATCAATCGTCGATTTGTTTTTCCTGAATCCGTACTGCTCAGGGTTTAAGAATTTCAAACTGTTCAAGAAAACCTTCAAGCCTTCTAATTTAAAACCTTTTCGAAAATTTTGCTCATGACAGGAAGAATGGAAACAGGACGGTAATTACTTGCGATGAAAGGATCGGCTTTTTTAAAGATCGGAACCACTCTTGCTTTCTTCAAAGCTGAAGGGAGAAAACGCCTTAGGCGAAGGACAGATTTGTCAATTTAGTAAGTGGTGTCAAAATGTGCTTGAAGCAACGCTTTGATCAGCCACACGGACATTCCGTTGATGTCGCTGGACTTCTTCGGCTTGAGGTCTCTCAATACGACTGCCATCTCCACCTCCCCCACAGGAAACAGAACCATGGAAGATACCAGTCTCACTACTACATTTTCTACAAGATTGTCACAACTGAAAGATGTGCTTGGTACAGCCACAGTCGAAAAAAAAATTATTAAATTCGCTAGCCACTAGCAGTGGGTCCGTCTGTTAATTTAACGTCAATTTTTGTTTCGGATTTGATTGTTTTTGAGTTATTTGTTTGTGATGTAACGCTTTTTATTACTTCCCACGCACTTCTTGAAAAATTTTCTGCGTTCTCCAATTTTCGTTCAACATCTCGTGCTTAAGCGGCTTTTATTTCCTTGCGATAATTTTGTATAAATGTTCTATAAAAATTTTTGAAGTTTTTTCGTTATTTGATTTTAAATAAATAAATAGAATGGTAAAATTTGAGCCTTTCTCTCAAGTAAAGAATATCCTGAGTAATCCAGGCATTACTCTTCCTATGAGATCGCTCCCTTATCATTCTATATGGGCAAGTAATATTTAGGTAATAATTAAAGCAGTCATTGAACGCAGTGAATGCTTCCTCTGCGTGTTCAAAAGCATCCACAAATGACCAAGATTCTCTTTGGAGGAATCTGTTAAGAACTTTAATGTTTTCATTTTTTAAATCTCTTTTGAATTTTGCTGAAGAGGGTTCGTATTTAGGATTGAATTGTTTTATTACAGTCTCCTGTGCAAAATGGTCAGATATGGCCGCGTCGGAGAACAGTAACAGAGGACGCCCCGGAAAAGTTTGTGATGACGTTGTCGATGGCCGTACTCGACCTGGCAGTCACTCGAGTTTGTGTGTTTCACGGAGCAGACTAAGTCAAAAGAAGTGAGAGAACATCGCGAAAACCGCTGGGTTTGAGGGTTGGTGTGTGGTCCTAATACATCAATGTTGAAATCACCAGTAATTATGAATTTCAATGCCTTGGAACATAAAAAAATTTTAGAGAAGGGACTCGAATTGTTCAAAAAATGTTATGAAGCATCCGTTCGGGGATCTTTATACGCCAATTATTACAAGTTTTCCAGAAAAATTTAGACTGGTTTGTATACCTTCCGCTTCAAAGTCCAACTCACTAGTGCGGTCAACTCTGAAGGGTTGGGAATACCAGTTTCGATTTGACAAAAATTGCCACACCTCCCCCTTTTGTATTGCGTTCGATTAAATATCGTTGCCAATTGATAATTTATTATTATCAATTTTGAACAGAGCAGCAATTTCAGGTGTGAAACCATGGCTCAGAGATAATGAAAATATCAGGTTGCAGTTCATCTGCCATGAGCGATAGCTCCTCAATTTTTGTTGGATGCAATCTGTGCATTTTGATGCAACACTGAAAGTGTTTGTAAAGAATTTTGAATTTTGTTGTCAAATTTTTGATTTGGAATTAGAAAAATGTTTTTTGAGTATCCAGTGCTGATATCCCTAGGTTACTGTCGTAGTCATTAGAGGTGGAAAGTTTTTTTGTTTTTTTTTTACACTTTTCTTTGTCGTCTTGACCGCATCAGCGAAAGTCTCGTATGGCAGCGTGCGTACTTTTTACTTTATAGATATACCTGAATTTAACATTGACAGAATGAATAGTCAATAATTCCACTCTTTCACAGGATTTTATAAAATATAGATACAATTAATATGAATGATGTTTTGTTCTAAAAACTCACCTAATAAATCTAAGTTTTACAAAAAGAAAAAAGAAAATTTTTTAAGAATTTACACAAATATTTACCATAGATAAACATTTTCGTTTTTTTAGAAAGTTTAAAAAAAAGTCAATAAGAAACAGTTACTTTTTTTAAAAAAACCACATGTACATAGTGATGAAATGTTCATTTCTATCTAAAAACATAGTAAAAAGCTCATCACAGTAAAACACCTTTAATAAAAAACACTGTGTTAACCGAGATATTAATTCCAGGGGTTAATTGATTCGTCTGAGATCTTAAGCGAGCTTATTGATTATCTTGAGACGGCAAGTGCTCGAATACAAACGATCTATTCTATTTAAAAAAATTAAGAAATTTTTGCAAATGTGTCATCCAGTACATGTTGTAAGGAGGCAATTTATTAAGGAGGAGCGCGCTGTTACAAACAGCGGTTCACAGTATTATTACGTAACATTCTGTCATCGTCTTCAATAACGCTCGCTGCTTCGTCTTAACGTCAGGTATTACTTTCATCTAGTTGTACCTCCTGTAAATTTATTAATAGATTCCATTTGGTTCCATGAAACCAACAACTTGCACAACGACAGATTAGGGAGTTTTGGGTATCCTGTGGAGTACATAAAGAGAGGCTGTTTTGTATTCTAGATGTATACAGCCAAATACAGCAAAATGAAAAAATACAGACGCTTACATCGGTACAAAATCGGAACAAATTCCTTTCCCTTCCTCGCCAGTTACAAATAAGTGTACTAAGAAAATGTTACATTCTCGTAATGTAAAACCAATATTTCGGGCAAAGGAAAATAAACTGTAGCTCTTTTTGTTACCCTTAACGTTTCATTTTATCGACGTACAGTTAGAGTTCTTTTTTTGTAAGTCATTTAGTCTCTCATTGTACGTATATACGTCTATATATGTGAAAAAGAATTGAGGAGCAAGTAAGTTTTGTGTGATTCAATGTTTATTGAAATTAAATTATATATATTAAAGGAAAATGCTTTTATATAATCCTTTAATATTTCGACTATTTGTTGCTCACTAAAATGAATAAAAAACGGTGTATAACCAGTAAAGAATTTAAAGTATACTTCGATGTAAATATTGATTTCTCCACGCTTTCTCTCTGTCCAACTTCGTATGTCCTTGATGGGAGTTCGTGCCCAGTGAGTCGTTCCCGCAACATTCCTTTTGCCATTTGTATGCGATGCGCTGGAAAGATCGTTTTGGTTCCTTGCCTATTCTGGATCTTTTAATTGCTATTTTCTTTCTTCAAGCTTGTAGGTCGATGTGTACAATTCCCCCCGCAATGACTTGTGCTGCCTCAGCTAATACTGTTCTAACCTAACCTATCTTCTAACCCAACTTAACCTAACCGACCATAATATTGTTATAATTAAACTAACCTACCAGTACCTAAAATAATCTAGGCCTAATGTTCGATGAATTCTGGCCAAGGACTCTTAGGGTTGGACAATTTTATTTCTGTGTGACTATGTCTCTGTTCGTATGAACTTCAAAAAGGAACTGAATCTCGACATATGCAATTTACAATGAAGCTCATTTATTTATAGGAAAATCCAGTTCGATGATAGTGTATTTAACAACATGAAAGGATGAGGGACAATAAAGGAAAAGGATAAGCGTCTTAGAATTTTCTACTGAAAGTGAATAAAAACTGAGTGTAATCATAAGATATTTTTAACGTGTTACATAATTACCACGTGTAGCCTAACTATTTGTAAGATATCCCGCATAAGACTTTATAAATAAGTAATTCTAGATAATACTATTGCTTACACGATATGTATCTGTCCAATATAAAAAGAATAACATGAGTTGTTGTGAAATTACTATTATACGTAATAGCCCCCTACTATATTAGAATGTTACTAGACTGGATAATAGAATATTTATGGACATAAATAGATACTCTGGTTTTTTTTTCCTTTAGTTTGGTTCATGAGTATTGTCTTAGAATTTATACTGACACCTTTATTATTAGAATGTTAGGTATGAGGATAAGAAATCAAAATTCAAAATCCTGGTGATACTGGTGTAGTTTCAAACGGAAATAGAGAATTTAAGTTTAGTTTTAAATATAGAGTTAAATTAATATTCATTCAATGAAGATCTGTCAACTAGTTTGTTGAACAGCAAGGTCTTGAATCAGAGGAGGAGAGGGATTCTTGAAGATGCCGCTTATTTTTGAATTTTATAATACATTTATTACCGTAATTAAAACGGGGGAGAGTTAAGAAATGTTACCTTAGAAATTTGAAGAGTACACATTTATTCTCCAAAAGTCACATTTTGATTTAACACTGATAGAGCCACCATTGGATATGTGGGAAGTCGATGGTTGTGAAAGTAATAGAGATAGAGTCTCACCCAAAATGTATAATATTAATTTATCTAATATGCCTTGATAATACTTACAGGTACTTTAGTTTTCAAGTAGCTGTTTGAAGAGGAATATAACAAATTTTGTATCAGTGGCCAATTTTTAAGTCGATTCACTAACCCAGTGAGGACGACTATGTATTTTGTACAGGGAAACTCAAAACAAACTACGATAAAGCAAAGTACATAATTATTTCAATAAACTTAGTTAAATACATTTATTATTACACGTGAATGATAAACTACTTTTGTCTCTTTCCTCAAAATAATGCTCTACATAAGGCTAAATAATTATGGCTGATGAAGAAATTAAATATTAGTATCAAATTAAGAAAAATTTTTAGAACAAGACAGGAAAAAAGTCTTATTTAGCCTTGTTACGGTATTTTAATATTTAAACTTGAAAATTTATATATCACTTATACGAATAGTTTTACTAGAGTGTATTACTAGTTCGTTACAACCAGTTTCCACTGGGGGCGCATTTTATTAGCTCCTAATCTGTTTATTTTCTACTCAGTGCTTGTTATTAGCAAACAAGTTCCGTAAATAATAATTGTTTTCGAAAGACTCCTCAACTATTGTCTCGTAGTAGGAATTTGGTCCATTTGCTTTCGAAATTGTTCAGTAATCTGTAACAAGGGTAGGTAAAAGAAATGATTCATTCAAAATTTTTAATAATATCCAACCTTTAATAAGATACTTTGATAACTATTGTTTGATTATTTTGCTTATTACATAATACATCACCCTATCTTTCTATATTGAAACTGACATCAAGACATTTACTAAATATTCATTAAGCCGTAAAATATAAACTAATTGTTAAAAATTCTTTTCTTTGTCACATTGACTCCAAAAACAACCGCGTTAAATAAATTTCTACAACAATGATCTAGTAATTTGAGCTACTAATTATGATAATCAGCTTCTTAAACACACAAGTTTAATTTTATTTAGTTTATTCAGTATACTATATCATTAAAGCAACACATTTAAAGTATCGTCATGTAATAATAACATTTTATAAAAAAAATGTTTAAAGCATTATTTGCTTACGATACGTAAACAACGAAAAGAGAGTTTAAATAAAAATGTGCTAGAACAACATACATTGTATTCAAAAAAAGTTCATAGCATGTGTTCATAATGACAACAATTGACTTGTAATTACAGTTTTAAATGCAGTAATAGGCTGATTACCAATCAATAGTTTAAAAGTCCTATAGGCCTATCATTATTTTAAGTGTGGGAGTGTGCTTAGTAAAATTGCATACTACGCTACTATTATTTTTCTAGCGATATAAACGTAGTATTAAATTATTCATTTCAAAGCATCCCATAAGATATAAATTATCCTTTTAAATGTCTTAATTTTGCATTTAGTCTTTGCATTTTTATTTTTAGGGCAACGTTTTCGACAACTTAAAGGATATTTTTATAAAACTACTTTCAATATAGGTTTTAATCTTACACGAAATATCTTGCATAGTTTAAATTTATACATTAATTAAAATTAAAAGATTTTGTCCTTAAAATTTAATATAGAAGAGATGGCAATCAAAACAAGTAAATACTAAACTTTATATAAGATTTTCATAGTTTATTTTTATATTACCCAAACAAATGGCAAAGTTTTAATAGAGTAATTGATGGATACTCTGTATACAGGCAACATCTATTTCAAATTTGGTTTTGTCAATCCATGGGATATGGTTTTGTTATTGCGTTAATATCCATGGAAATCACTTATCATGAAATATAGGAGATATATTCGCGTTATTTCCCTGCATTAAATAACATTTATTTGTACAACTTGTAACCCTCCAAAACTTAGAACCCTATTTAAACTTAGAATTAAAATTTACCAGTGTTAAATCTAAAAATTATTGGACTATTTTTCAGTGATTATTACCAAATTCATTTAAATGGTGTATTTTCCGTGGGTATCTGCTGAGTATACAATATAAACCTAATTCAAGTAGGGCCAACCTACAGACAGCAAGCTTCCCCACTCACATTACAGTGATCAATCACAGGCTCACTGGTGGTCACTGCCAGAGTTACATATATCTGTCACTGACATGTAGACAGGCTGGTGAGTTTCTTTTTGTTTTACTTCTCTTCATATAAAGTGTCTAAATGTCGGTATGTCAATTAGTTTAAGTTCGTGATATACTAAAAAATATCAATACATGTATAGTTTTACTTACAGATAATATTTGTAAATTAATTAAAGTAGGCCTATCAGTGTTCGGTATATCAAATCATATATAAATAAGCTACCCCTAGGCACACAGTCTAGAAAATTTCTCTAATTTAATCATTATACATTAAATTCCGTAAATTAATCAACAAAAACTTCTCCATTTCACCTCTTAGGTCAAAATAGGTACGAAATGTCACACATAGTACATTCCTATTTTTTAAAAAAACTATGAAAACTACTAAATTTGTATATTGTTCTGGATGTAAACGATGAGACTTAGTAAAAACCGTTACTACATTGATTATTATATTTTTAATAGCGTAAAAAACCTCCTATAAAAAGTCTCATCTAATATATGCCTCATATTTCACTAATCTAACAAAAATAATATATAACGAAATCTTCATTAAGGTTATTTTAAGTTATTTCATTTTGAAAGTTTTGAACGGCTACCACTTTATAGCCTAATATACTATGTTTCTCATATTCAGTTTTTTAAACCGACAACTAGAAAAAAAATATAGCAATTTATTAGTTTAATTTACACATTCAATTTAAATTTTTAAAATGTTCCCCTAAAGAAAACAAACAGAGAGTGTTGGTTAACTAAGCAAGACGGGGATACAACTATTATAAAATGTCCTGACATATTTTCATCAAGTAAATGAATTGTTACAGAAAATTATGGAAAATACTTACATGAAACAGTACTCAATCCCTAACTTGAAGAGATAGCGCAAAGTCTTTCTTAACTCTAACATTTTCTTTACTGCTTAAAATCAAAAATAAAACGTCGTTAAATTTTCAGTTGTGCATAACGATATGTCAAAATTGCCAATACACTTATTACACGTATATGGGATCTACTTATTTTCTAATTGATTTAAAAAAATCTTTGAACTAAAGGTAAAGCATTGGTCAATAAATGTGTGTAATTGCAAATGTTTTAGTTATTCGTTTAGTTAGTTATAGTACATCAGTTTTATAAAAATATTTATAAACACCATAAGATATTCCCTCAATTCATCAAATATTATGTAGTCATTCTGTCAATTAACTGTTATGATATTACCATTTAACTAGTACATAAAAAAGTTACGTGATATTGTAATAAAGAAAAGTTTTTTTGGTAATTTTGACGAAAAGGCTAAAATATGTTTTCTCCAAAACAAAATCGCCGATACATTTCATCCCAGATTTTAATTATTTAATGTTCTTTTAGCATGGAATAATATAATACCATAGATATCCAGAATCCTGAACGGCGTAAACCCATATTAGCGACACGCTCTGAAGTATGCATACGTGCTGTGGTTTGCGGAGTACCCCCCCTCACGTCTGTTGTTGACGGCTGTTGGGTTGTGTTTGTTTGTTTGTTGCCTATGTTAGACCACAAACTTTCACTCTAGATTTAGGAATCTGTAATGTAATTAGATTTAAAATCAACCACGAAGAATTTCAATAAAAACATTTGGTACTTTTGTATATAACTATTGCTAAAACCCGGACTGTATTAATAATTTGGTTTAATAAAACGTGTAAATTAATTAATAAAGGAAGCTTTTTTAAAAATCTATGAATTATTTTTTACAATCATTGCCTATAGTGGATAAAAAATACAGATTTTACATACAGTGTAACAGTTTAGAGACATTAATAGTTGACAGTTAGACATTAACAAAAAATAGAGTTAGGAGCCACCCACTTGACAAAATCCTGTACTTGTGTGGTTCCACTAGGTAAATGAAACATGTTTATCTTCTTTATATTAGTTTTTCAAATAAATAATATCCATAATTAACTAGTAAAAATGGTAATAGGCGCAAAATTTAAAATAAAGTAACCAAATTTAATTTTGAATACTATTATTTTATTCTGTACATAACAGGACCTCCTTAAAAATGTAATGTTAAAGTATAGTTGCAACCAATATTAGAGTTTGTTAAGTAATGTTGTAAATACCATATTGACCAATATGTACATTATCCCAGGAGGATTCAGTTCTGGCTGTTTTATACCTTCTATTTGAACCCAAACTGGCCCCAGCAAAACCGATCTGTCGCTTACATATGTGCAACTATATCGATGTCCAGCAGCGGTCCATCACCAACCGCAAATATCGAGAATACGGGGAACAGAGTAGTTCGATAGGTCTAGTCTACTGCCGGAGATGACTGTTGGGGATGGTGGGGTTTCTAAAATGGTCAAACTTTGCTAGCCTAGACATAAGGGTGTGCCACCCCCTGCCTGCTTTGACTCCAAGTGGCTGATCCAGATCTGGCTTAACCTTCTTTTGAAGAAACATGACTTGAGATTATTGCTCTAAATTCTTCCTCGTGGATCTCAACAGGAGGAGACTCCTCTCCTCAACCTTACCGATCCAGAATATACGGTCACTCTCGAAGCAGGCCCTTTTACTACTTGGTGCAAATTCTATGTTTTTACACTATACTCTACGTTATTGGCACATAATAATTTGTAAAGATAACTAGAGTTTTATAAAATTTGTCCTAATTAATAGTATACTTCTATTTTTTATAAGAATATGATAAATAACGAGAGAATAAACCAAACCTAAAAGCGGATTTTTCTAAAATACGTCATGTAATAAACGTATAGAATAATATATTCTAAAGGAAAATGAGGATATTTCAGAAACATAATTAAATTTCTGAATGTAGGCCTATGAGCTTCAATAATGTTTAACGCTAAACATTTTCTCGTTTCTTTTTAACTATGTCACATTTAGGGTTTGATAAAAATATTTAAATTTCATTGTGGACCGACATATCCACTTTAACGATTTGGTACTAGACACGGAACCACGAAATATGTAAAATAAGAAGAATTTAATGGGAATCTACATATAAATATACAATTAGCATCGTGGATTTAAAACAAAGAAATACGTTATTGAAATACTTAAAACGATCTATAGAAACTAGAACTAAAAAAAAGAAGAATTTATCAGAAAACATCGAGAAAAACTTTAAAAAGTGAAAAAAAACGGAACTGGCCAATCCATGAGTTTATGGTCCATTTTATAAAGAAATTGAAAAAGTATTTAGAAAACATCTTGACATGAACATAACATTTTACACACCATATAAGATAAATAACCTAATTGGAAATCCTAAAGATAAAATTTTAGATGAAAATAAAAGTGCCATTTACAAAATTAACTGTGAAGATTGTGATAACATTTATATTGGCAGACAAAAAGAACCATTAAAAGAAGATTTAAGGACACGAAAGATATTATAAATATGGACAAACTGAAAAATCTTCTATTGCCAAACATGCTTTTGAAACAAACCACACCTTTAAAAACTTTGCAATAATGCAAAGTTGTTAATAATAAAACACGTACAAAAAAAAGAAGAACTCGACGCATATGAAACATTATACATAACAAAACATAAAGATAAAATATTAAAACAATGATTTTATACCGTTTCAAAATTCACCACTCCTTTAAAATATAACTAAATTCTTGTTTGACTAAAACTGTTATAAGTATAATAATTTTAATTTTATTTTATTTTAATTTTAACCATATAAATCTTGTTAGTTTTAACTCAGCTGATATTAGTTTTTAAATTGTTGATTCACACCTGATGATGGCATCTTCGATGTCGAAAGACCTCGTGGTAAAATTGGAGAATTGTGAGTTTTCCTTTTGTAAAATAATAGAAAATTTATATTCCAATAAGAAGAGTTCCTCCTCCTTCATTAGAACTGACGAGTTTCACAAACCATTACGAACTAATTTATGAGAACACAATATGTCCTAAGCTGATATAAAATAGGCTGGAAATTAGAATATATACACGAAATGGCATAGTAAAATCAGAGAGCTTATTTTATTGTAGCAAATATAATTAAGAATAATATTTTATAAGAAGGAAAAAAATAATGATAACTTATCCTGCACAATCGTGTTTTTCTGTCATATATGTAATGTTTTTTAATAGACACGCACGGATTCAAATTCCCCATACGAATGTGTTTATTCTGAAAATTCGTCAAGGTAGCTGTACAGGGTTTTGTAGTATTGGCACTGTCACTGATAAGAATGTTTAAATAGATTAAATACCATGCGGAAAGTCGGTAGTGATTACTCTGATATTAACTTGAATTTAGCATTATTTATTATAACTTAAATATTTGTATATTTCAAATAAATAATAAATAAATAACTCGGCTAGTTTTTGAGGAGGAAGTTCTTTACAATGGTAATTGTGGGTGTTGGGTAAATAATCGTTAGAAATGTTTATTTTTTTCTCTCATTGTAAATATACACATGTAGTACATCATTTTCATACGTGTTAGTAGTTAGAAATTACATTATAATATTTGTATTTAGCCTCAGACAAAAAAATAGTGGTGCATGTAGAATAAAACTATAATAAAAATCTTTAGAAATAAGTTGAAGGATGGAATAAAACTGTTAGAATTGGGATGGTCATGAGGAAAAAAAATAATGACACTAGAAAAATATCAATCAATATACAGTATACACAAAATGATATGATAAATTTATAATAAATACAAACTGGTAACGTGTAGTAAATAGAATATAATTATTGTAACAAATTTAAAATAAATATGAAACCACTCAATCGTCTATGTTACGTGTGCTATACCCTAAACTTTACATGTGTGGTTTGGCGGTTTGTGGAGATACGCCTCACACCTTCTACTAGCAACAAAGGGCGATTTAGTAAATGTCATTTTACTAACCGTTCTGGATTTTAATAAAAATTAGTTCGTTTAATATATTACATTAAGTTTTAATTATTTTAATAATACCCAACTTAATCATATGGAATTACTGTACTATATTTCGCTTGTCGAAACTTTCTAAAACCATAGAGACTAATAAAAAAGAATAAACTTTATAATATTTTAAATATTTTTGAACAGTTTTATAACATTAAACATTTCCTGCATCCTTAATAGTGAAACTAAAATAAAATATACGATGGACACTAAATGTGAAATCAACAGGGTTAAATAAATGTTATATTTGTTAGGGTCTTCCTTTTAAATGTCGTCTATTCATAAAATGTTAGCTGTCCTAATAATATAAGTTTCTCCGTTTATTTCATAATAATGTTCCTGATAAGAATCGATTCTAAAAGTCTACATCACAAAACATGAACACGTTTTTAGAAGCTTGAAATGTTAACTGCCGCTATTTGGTTTTGAGTGAATTGCTAACGATTACAATTTCAGGTTACAAAGAAATACTCCTAAGCTAAAAGATGATTATTCTTAATTGATGAATCTTTTTTATTAAAAAATATATAATGTGTCGTGTGTACTGATCAATCCACAATTTAAATGAAAAGTAAAAGGTTTCTAGAACTCTAATCTTGTAACTAGCTGATATAGTGGAAATCATTACTTCTCTAGTCACGCTTACTTCTAGTCTCCACCCAAGATGTGACTACTATAAAAATAGTACATCTCAAACTTCGGGACTTCAACTATCTATTATTGGAACTATAAATTTACAGAGACGATGTTTAGATTAACCATTATATAAGAAATTACTGTATACTATTTACAAAGCGTTCCTCCTGATATACTCTGCAAATTACATGCAAAGCTATCATTATTTTTCATATATTTTGAGTGGTTTAGAGTTTATTTCAAAATTTAACATGAGATGTTATCAAGTAAGGATAATTTACTGTTATTTAAGTAAAGCATAATATTATTAATGACTAACGTTTGGTAATCTGGCTTAAAAAACGATTAAATATATAACATATTATGTTCCAAAAGTAGCTTTAGACCCTCTAATAAAACGTACTATAGGAAACTGTATAGATGATAAAATAACAGATCTCTATAAGACAAAATTCAAAGGAAAGATACAAGATCAAAGATAATAAGGAATTGTTAAGAAAATGTTTGTACAAGGAACACAGGTGGAACTTTTCAGAGGCTAGAAAAGTTACTTTTCATGAAGGGCTTTTTCTCAGTTACCCTGCTTTTAAGAAAAACCCTTTTACATTTCGAGTTGTATTTTGCCAACGTATGTTACGTTATCATTAAATTTGTTTAATTTTTTTACCTTTAGGGCAGCCTGTCAGTCTCAAGGGCTTAAATATTTTAATTTTGTAATTTATGTAGCTTGTCCGCAGGATATCAAGAAAATAAGATGGTCTCATTTCCTACAGGTATATTAAGAGCACTGAGTTAAGATTGTGTTGCATATCACTCCATGAGATTTGGCTAAGCATTATCGAATTCTTTTAAATATTTGTTAAGGTTAACCATGATGGTTACGAGAAAACATCAAAGTAAATAAATTTTTAAGCAAAACCCAGTACATTCTTAATAGATTTCGGCAAGATAACATACTAGCAAGTTGTGGCCAGCCATCCAAATACGTAAAAATGCCCATTTTATGGTTACTTGATGTGTAGTCTTTTA
This sequence comes from Homalodisca vitripennis, assembly GCF_021130785.1. Classification (NCBI taxonomy): domain Eukaryota; kingdom Metazoa; phylum Arthropoda; class Insecta; order Hemiptera; family Cicadellidae; genus Homalodisca; species Homalodisca vitripennis. The sequence continues at coordinate 26,616 of NW_025777294.1, forward strand.
TTATTTAAATACTTCGTATTTGAAAACACTACTTTAATACATAAACATTTGAATGTATCATGTTACAGAATATGTAAGACAAAGTTCTCATAAGTAGAATTTTAATTTTGCATAAAATATAATTTATACGTGTATGTGTTGTATGATGTGTAATTTTGTGTCAACGCCTTTTTTTTATGATTTTCTGTCTCTCTATTTGTCTAAATAACATGAAAATTAATTGAGCTTTAGATTATAAATTTTTACTTTCACCTCACCTTTAATATGATTACGATAGGTGGTGTACCGTAAGTTACCCATTCATCAATAATTGTCACAAAATCAAAATTAGGTTTTTGTAACCATATATCTGAAGTTCTATTAAAGTTTGTTATTGATTATATATGTAGTATTATATGTCGGTATACTTAAGATTTGTTTGTAATAATTTGGAAATCTCGAGTGACAACAAATTATTATGAACGCTCTAACAGTATGAAATGAAATTTAATATAATGATAAAGTTTAATCTCACAAGTAACTTTTATTATTAGGGTGTTATTTTTAATGAGCCATTTCAGTTACCGTGGCTTTGCACAGTTTTCGCAAGTTTTGCTCCTTTGAGCACTTCTGGTACATGTGAATTATAATGTCGACACCTGTGTTTGACTTCTTGCAACGATAAAGAAAAATATGTTGTAATGTATATTTATGGTTTCTTTTAATTTATTCCGGTCTTTTTTGTTTGTTATAAAGCTCATTTTACCTCTTTCTTCCCGATGAAGAATATATGTTGTGTGTGTATGTGCAGAGCTCTGAGAAGCCTACTTTTGTCAAAATATAACTAAGATGGGTTTTCATATCAGTCTATAAATTTATAGTTAATATTTTAGAACGTTTTATAGCTGTAATTGGTACATTTGATCAAAAGAACAGTCCATCTAAACTTTATCTAGCATAGTTCTAGTCGACTTCATCAAAAGGTGTCTTTGGAAGTCAAATACTAACGTTCTTATGATTAGGAAATTTTTCTAAGGTAAATTTGTATTACCTAATCGTTGAAATCTAAAACGACGTTAAGACCAAGGTTAGTTATTAGAAACTCACTATAAATGTAAGGCGATGGGAAACAAACTGAGGATGTTAAACAAAACCAGTTGAAAATTAATACAGTTAAAATTTAAATTAAACAAAATTTAATAATAATAATAATAAATTATTTATTGCGTAGAACATAAAAAACAATGTTATAGCAATCGTCACGTATATCGAGCTAAATTTTCCACTCGTTCTACCATCGAAGTCCCTTCCATACATACAATTTTTGCGTTCACTCTCTCTCACTCATTCGAATTGATCCACCACTTCCCTGGTCAGTCAGCCAATTGAGAGGTCTCCCAATTGTGTGCCATAAACTCGTCTATACTGTAGAATGCATGTGTAATCAATGTTGTTTTTAGACGAGCTTTGAATGCCTTCAGCATGGGGACGCATTTAATCGAGTTCGGCAAGTTGTTGACAATTTTGAACTCCTGCCTGAGAAGGCAAACGCTCGTGAGCTACCGTCCTGTGTCTTCCAGTTCGGTAGTCATCCCTGACTCTAGTTGCATAAGAGTTTAAATCACTACCACCTGTGTGTTCGCATTTGGATTTGAAAAAAAGACACGTTTCCAAGGACGTAGAGGCAAGGTAATGTCAACAATTTTAGATTTTTGAAATAATAGAATGCTTATACTTTCTAATCAGTTCACAATTTCCATTTAGTTTCCCAAAACAAGTGAGCGCGACCAAGCGGATATCTGCTACACTACGCGCATTATATCAATCTCACACTGACTGGACACACATCACGCAATCTGGCAATATTGGTCAGTTTACATCCCATATTGGAGTTAATCAGTCGTACTTCTGAGTGGACGCGGCGCTGAATCTATACCGATTACGTAACTCTTTAAATGTAGTTTTATCTCTTAGTTTGTTTAAATGTGTTTACTTTTAAAAATGCCCAAAACCTTAACTAAATATTACATTGCAACTTACTTTATATTAAATGTAATAAAACTGAAATATGAGCAAAATAAACTTCTAAATTTGATATTATTACGGTTGTCCTAGCATTTTCTAACTCGATCAATCGTGATATAGTTGTTACTAAAGAGCATGAATTGATTATCAAAATATTATAATTATTTTAAATTAACTCATGGTTGCATATAAAATACGATATAAATAATTGATTAAGTGGTCTGCTTCCAAGTTCAGGATGGCTAAACGGTTCACCCATTCAAGCAGCAGCAATGCATATCGTTTTTACCAGCAACCACCGTACCATCTAGTCTAAGTCATTGGCAATTGGATATGTGTTAAAGAAATGAAAGAATAATTTCTAGAACTAAAGTCTCTCTTAAATTTTTCATATTTTAAATGAAACAAAAATCAACGAAAACAAATCCATCAAGAAATATACGATTAACAGCTAAGTGAAAGCACAAAGCAATAAAGGTATTTCAAATAAAGGTTATGTTTGTTATTCAAATATTAAGACCCAAGTAATGAAACAAAAAGGTTTCAATGTGAAATGAAAGTAATTTTAACACAGATAACCTTGAAGCATAACTACTGGTTCTTGTATTCTTATCTGATTCAATAATAAAAAAATATCCCTCCTTTTTTCCTAAATAATAAATGTATATTTTGTGCAGTAATTGATTAATATGAAGTATAAATTGTTTGAAAATAAATTATAAATATGTTATTAATTGAAAATATTTTATGTGCGAGATGCCAAAAATACAAACTCTCTGCAAATAAAATAAATAAAAATACGTTTTAATATTAATAAGTTTAAATTCAAAGTTTTATTTTTAAGTTACCAATGTCCCCCATGGTTGCACATGACATAGAGTGAAATATGAACAGTTAATTACGACTGTATATCAGCTGAAAAAGATTAATTGCACAGTAATATATCAAGAGACTAAAGATTATCTTTATGGTTTGTTCACACTACTCAGGATAACAATATCAAGACATTTTTAAGGTAATTGTCCAAATATAACTATGGTAGGTACTATTCACTTTAGCATGTCCGATAGAAGATATCATGTCTGATGGATTAAAAAGGAATACCACCTTATTAGTGGCTCAGCCTATACTAAATGTGGTTAACAGAAATAATACAGTAATTGTAATTTTGATTCGTAGTAGATAAGTAAAATAAATTTAAATGTATAAATAGCACACGCGTTATAGTTTGATCCTTTAAAAATCCACGTAAAGTTATTATAAACAAAAACGTACGTATAGATATAATTAAAAAATAAATTATAAACTACTGTACGTATAAAAAATGTCTTTGCCCAGGATTATTTAACTTCGTTTGAAAGTTTGATTGGGCTTTAACAAACTTAGTGGAAAGCAAAAGGGGATTGTTCGACAACAGAAGACATCTGATCAGTTGAGCAGATTTAGTCTGCGAACCAATTTGCATTTCGTGACCTGGAAACACGTACAGTGAACCGCGTGGCCTCAAGACTTGAATATTAAACAAGTTTTTTTATAATATTCCATTATTTTTAGAGTAACCCTTACAGCACTTACCGCAATATTTCATTATGATTATATGGAAGAGTGTACAAGAGTAGGAAATAGTAAAGAAAATCTTTATCTTCCGTTATATTTTAGTCTAACAAAATAAACAGGTTAATACAGTATGAAGTATAAACGACTTGGATTGTAGATAATAATATTCCAGAATATTAATATTTAAATTATCAATGAGACATCCAAGACAATATAATATATTGACGTGACAACGTCTTAAATTAGGTTGCGGCTCGGAGTCACTCATGAAAAAGTGTAACGCCCGGTAACGTTACGATGCCCGTCCAGTGGTTCCGCCGCACGGGATCCGCACGGGATAAAGCAGATAACTGTGGGTCCGCCGCACGGGATAAAGCAGATAACTATGTTTATTCGTGAAAATGTGGAGTGCTTAGATTCGTCATTTACAACAACTACAACAATAAAGGTAAATAATTGTACACTGATATTTCATTATCGTAAACTATGATTCGACTTGATTAATTGTTAGATTGACGAGGAAGAAAAAGGGGGGGGGGGGGGTGGGGGGGGGGGGGAACAAAAGTAGAGAAACTGAGTTTATATGGTTATGTCATACTATTGATCAAATGTTGATAGTGTTAAGTAAATTATTAGTTTTAAATCACCTCTGCAATCAAATCGATAAGTTCAGGTCGATTGAGAAGAAAAGCAGACGCGTTATTGCTAGTCAAAATTTAAAATAACAAAAGTTATATAACCTCTAAACCTGTCATAACAGTGGCGACCAAACAAACGAAGACTAAACCGACCGGACGCATATCACACCAACGCGCGGAGTTTTAGTAATTTTAACTGTGTTTAGCAAGAATTTCCAAATTCCAATTTTTTAGTAAATGTTTTTATTCAAATTCAACTATTAAACCATATTTTACAAATAACAAATTTTTTAAATTAATTTCAAATTATGTACAATGTTTTTAGTAAACAAAATTAATCTGATTTCTATAGTTAAAAATATTGTGCAATTCTTAATTTTCATTCACATTCCTTGTTTCCTATTGTGCAATTTAATAATATTCATATCAATAAATTATTCTACCGAGAAAAAGACGTTGTCACGTTAAAACTCTTCGCAACCGTAAAACCGCTTTACAGGCAACCATAATTTTTTTTTTTTATTAGTATGATCCGAATGAATATTCAAGTACAATTTTACTACTAAACTGTTCACTATTAAATTATTAATCTGGGGTTTGTCGTTAAATACAAAAATTCACCAGACCGCTAAATAAAATTAATGGATTTATTTTTACACTGGCAAATTAATAAGTTCAAAGTTTCAGGAATTTTGTCCACACTCTATTTTCCACAAAAAATTGACAAACCCGTTTTGGTAATTGTTAAAAGGACCTGTGCAAGTTATAAAAATATTAATCAAATATTATCAAACTAAAATCAGAGCTCTCTTCTGAAGTAAACATAAATTTTTCAAATAAATAACAAAATACCAACTTGGAAATAACTAAAATATAAACTGTTCCTTCTAAGTTCACTCAAAATTCAAAAATTTAAACATTTAAACTTTTCTTTCAACATAAGGTTTTGATCTATTAATTTTCAAGTCTCTGCCATTAAGAATTACAACTCTCTCAAAACATATTAATTATTAAAGTTTCAATTAATTACCAATTAGTAATTCACAATAAAACTCAGTTCCAATTAAATATTAATAAAATTACTAAATTTCCAAATGTCATTAACAAAGTTCAATTTCAATTCACTTTGCCTTGCAAGTTTTGAACCAAATGTTAAACTTGTAATGATTCATTTTATGCTCTATTATTCTTCGAGCATTAATTATGCAGATGGCTCTGTAGTTTTCCTATGAATTTAATTTTTCCTATAAAAAAGACAAAAAATTTAATATCAGATCTGGAAACACTATTTCAATATAACGTACAATAAATTTGGTGCATACCACAAAATCCCTCGCGGAAAAAAAAAAAATAGAATCACGGTGCGCACTGTAATCAACTTAAGTCACGAAAACTTACTAAAAGACGGGCGAAAATTATTGAGCTGGCGGTTATATTACTTCCCTTTCCCCACCAATTTCTGATGGACATATCGCGGTTGTTTCTCTTATTGGCCCAGCCGTATCCAACTAGGAGAACAATAGCCTTACTCAGATCTGCCAAGACAAGTTCTGATAAATTCATGGGCAGTGAACCACCTTCCCCCCCCCCCCCCCCCCCCCTCCTAATAATTTTAAAAATTACCAGTAATAACTTACTAAAGGATAGCATAATTCGTGTTATTTACAGTAAATGTCTCACAATCTAAGATTTAAAAAGTACAATCCCAATATTTCTTTTCCCCAAAATTTTCATTTAATTTAAGTTTTTAACTAAAAAAAATAAACCAATGCAGCTTTTAAAAACGGCTATTTAAATTAATTATTATTATGATTAAAGGTTATTTTAAAAATACATTTTTTAATTAAATCCTAATAATATTAGAGAAGCCACAGTGCCTTTGTTTGTGTTTGTTTTGCTTTCACGCGTAAACCTATTCAATCCGGATTGTACTAATTTTGTACATGGAGATATTTACAGTCCTTGGGATGAATATAGGCATGTTATTATTTTCAAAAGCTTCTCTGGGATACGTCCTAATGATCTTTGACGTAGCGAAACATCCCATCTTGGTTTCTAAAGTTGTGGAAATTAGTTACATGAAAGATTGGGTCAAATTTTATTTCACTGTTATTAGTAAACCTTTAAATTTTATGATATCACAACTAAATGTTTATTAATAATTTCAGAAAAAATTATTTAATTTGTTTATACTGTTAATAGTGTGGTAAAGGTGTCTAAGGGATGTAACCCGTCGTTTTCATGCCGATTTGAAAATTCAGTGATTAGGTAAATACTCTATCCAAAATGGTTTCCTAAGGGCATAAGGATTGGTCAGAATTTGCCTTGATTTGGAACATATCAATTCATGTGTAAAGGTATTTAAGAATATTTAAAATATCATTCGTTATATGAATATTTTAATACGTAAATAGTGGTCACATTTAATATAATTTTAACCTGAACTTATTAGAAAATAATAAGTATTAATATAAAACCCAACTTACTTAACATAAACTGTCTACAAAAAATTTGAAAAAGAGGTGATAAAACCTATCTGACATGTCTTTTGGCAGAATTATGTTTTTTCACTGATCTGAGCTATATATATTCTTGATCCAGGAAGCAAGGCTAAAATGAAATATGAAAAACAAGAAATACTAAAAACCGAAGTAAATTACAATGGCAAATAAAATACACACGTTTTACATACTTTCTTGATAAAAGCAAAAAACAGAAAACTCACCATTGACGTCACAAAATATAATTTACTACTCAAAAAAACAAGAAGTACTAAATCAGTTTGCAAAACGTAACTTAAATTGCGTGCGAAACAAGCTGGTAACTGCCAGCAGTGCAGACAGTAAAAGATATAATATTCTAACCTTTATCTGAACATTTAAAGACGGTTATAAAACCCATCTTTGTTTGTCATTTGACAGAAGAGGCACTTCTTAGAACACTGATATGGTTATGTATATTATATATATATATATATATATATATATATATTATATATATATATATATATATATACTAGTTATATATTTGTGTGTGTGTGTGTGTGTGTAATTTCATGTTCGTTGAAAAAGGAAAAAATCACACTACGTAACAAAAGTGAAAAGTGCCGGATTACAACTAACGGACCACATATACGATTTTTTACCCATAATTTATGATAGTGGTAAAAGACAATCTCAACTTTAAAGTCTGGCAAAGCCTTATGAATTGCGTGTGGACCTACGGGTAACTGCTATTAATTTAATACAAGTATAATTTCTTCAGTCTCCTAAAACATGAAGTTTACGATGTAAATAAATATAACACTTGCGTGACAAAACAAATGTCACTTTCAAATATCTATAACATAGTTTGGAGTTATTTACCGAATGGGCTATTTCAGTAAACTTTAACGATACTGTACGAGACTTACTACGTGATAATCCTATAGATAAGGAGGTTATATATGTAATATAAAAAACATATATTATCCTTCGAACATCACTGAAAAACATACACTTTCCGCTTGCCATCCATCGTAAAATCTAAGATTAGTATTTTATTTTGGCCCTTATGAACGGGATCCGTAATTTGTTGTAACATTTTATATGAAAGTAATGCGAAAATTGAGCCTTCCACGTTGAAAATAGTTCCTTGTATATGCGTTGTGCAGGAATAACCGGAACATTTGCATCCAAATTTTTTGTTTTAAGGCTTAGGAATATGTTTTATTTCATTGTGACATATGTCATGCAAACAATTTTATTTCTTTAATAATGGATTATTGCAGTTACCCCGAATTCTGGCTGTAGCTTGCAGTCACACTTCTTTCCCAGGTGGCGTCAAACTATTTCTCTCCCTATCCGTTTTGAGAACGAAAAGACCTATTGCCGGAAATTTAGCCCTTAGGAAATTAGAATTTGTGTGAAATATTTTCATGCTCTATTCCTTAAAAACCTATTTTTTAGGTAAAATTTTATTATAAAACCCGAGCTAGTGGCCTTCTTTAGCTCTTGGTATAAGTAACTTCTTGATAGTAAATTAATGTAATCTAAAAATCATATTTTTCGTGTGTTAATTTTTTGCAGTTATAGACATTTTTGTAAAGCATTTTTCGTATTCACTCTTGAGAACAAAAATCTTCCTATTGTCTTAAACCAATAACAATAATGTTATGTTTACTATGCTAAACCACTAACCTGACATTAACCACATAATGTCCACTTCAGCATTCAGTAAGGGCGCTAATACGTGCTATACTGGTGCGGGTGTGCTGATAAAGTAATCCCAGGATATGAGCCTACTCGGGCTAAATATGTTACCCGGGTTTGTCATTATCTCCGGCATAGGCACCAATTATTATACCACAACTGCTGGATTAATCCGCTGCTGTGTAATTACTACTTTGTTTACATAATACACCTAAAATTACGGAACATGTATCTGTGCAAATTTTATAATTGAGTATTTACTTATAAAAGCAATTTATATAGGTAGATACCAATTAAATTCTGTGTTTTTTCCACAAGCACCACATAGTACGATAAATATTACTACTCTGCAGCTACATGTAAATATAAATTAAAAAGATACAAATTAAAACGAGTTGTTATATAGTAAAATAACATAGTTCAGGAACAGCGAACCAAGTTTATATTTATAAACGATTCTCGTACACAAAATGTGCATTAAGTTACAGTTTTTTCTTTGCATTGACTGACTACATAATACTTATTTTTGTTATTTTATATAAAAGAAAGCAGAAATTTAAATGAATAAAAATATTACTTGTACTTGCGTATAAAAATCGAAGAATAAGGATGTCTATTTATTTTCTTCGTTAAAGTAAGTATTATAGTTTTTAATTGTTCCTAAAAAATTCTGTAATAACAATTTTCATAAATATAAATTTATTTTATGTGTATTTTATGACACGTGGGATTAATTATATTCCAAATACTAATTCTGTAACGAAAAAGGTATTCAGTACAATATGTCGCCCGATTGTCTGTTATAATATTTTTATATTTCTAGTTTTTGCCATTTCTCCTTACTTATTTGAGCTACACCTTTATACCCAATGAATAAGAAATTAATACATCTGGAGAAGACGATAGATTCTGATACAAAAACGCGAAGCTTGTAACCAATAGCGAAGGCACATGTCTGAGGACCATCCGTGACCTTATGATGCATATGTAATTGGACTGGTAATTCTTTGCTTCGTGTAAAATTTGAATCAAAAATTTCAAAAATTTAGTAATCCTTTGGATTTTTCCGCCCCGTTTGTAATCAAATTTGGTTACTTTAGTTACAGCAAATAAATAAAGGTAAAGGGAAATTTTACTTATAATTGAAAATATTGTAATTAAAGCCTTTTTTTAACGAATTATTAAAAGAATATGAGTAGGTACTTGTGATTTATTATGGTAAAACTGTATACAAAAATTTCATATACATTAAAGACATACTTGCATACAATAATATATATCTTTGAACAAAGACTGACGTAAAAACTTCAGTTATATTACCTCTCTTTACAAGAGTATCTGTTGAACTGTGCACTTTACAGTTTTTCAATAACACTATCCCTAATACGCTCTGTGCACATCAAGTCTGCAAGGTACAATTGTGCTCCATTGTTGAAAACAGAATATTTATGTTTCGTTGTAGTTTTAAAAAGCAAACAGAGTAAATTAATTTGCTGTCAATCTCATTGTGACGTTTTCCAAAATGGAATAACATGAAAGCAGCAAGTCTATGTGCGAATTGCCAAGTAAATATTTATTTTCACTTTTCAAACCAATTAATATTACAGTTTTGTTCTATTTGAATTTTTTGTTGTCTCTCCTCACTCTTTAGAAAACTCAGTTTTTTTTTTAACTAAAATGCTCTTCCTTACGTATAAAGCAAACAGATATTTAGGAGTATTAACTTACAATTTGCTTGTACAAAAACTAAATCTGAATATTTTACTCTCAGTACTTCAAAAAAGCACATTAATTATTTCATAATAAATAAACTTTATATTTCAATTTGGGAAATAGGAAATTATGATCCTTGACTATCTGATAAGCAGAAGGCTCATATCGTTATAGTTACCAAGACGGCTTTAAACTGTGTAACGATCGTAGAATGCTTTATAATACACAACTGTAATGACGATCTGAGAGCTTACGGAATATTGAATCAGAATGCTCTAGCCGAATAAACTACTATTAACTATTTATGAAAATACCTAGTACAACTTTATTGATGTATTAATCAGAAAACCTAAAGGCGTGCTAATAATTCAAGAAGTAGGTTTGAATTTTACTTATCTGAATTGAAGTAAATATCCTAATGTCATAACTAATACTTATATTCTTCATTTGTAATGTGGGATATAAAAATTTCTTTATTGCTCTCATACCTGCTCACGTTCACCACAGCTGATAAACACCTTAGTATTAGTTGATTCAATTTATTGACAAAGAAAGTCAAAGTTTTTTTTGCCTCCAGTGACTCCAACATTAAAACAGCCTCTCCAGATGGTAGACACCCTAAACGAGGCAGTCTAAAGAGTTATCCTTATAATGATGCTGTCAAGAACGCATCAAGGATAGGCTTTGATAGCCAAACATTTCTCAGTATTTTGTATGCGGTCAACTATCTGATATAGACCCGTTGTCTTATTATGAAAGTAAGTTTATAATAATATAAAATTTTTTAACTATAAAAGAGTGAAGTTCATGGTACATTTTCACATATACGAATGTAGAATTCATGCCATTAAAAGTTCTTATAGCTTGTTTCCCTTTATTTTATTATCACACGTATTCTCGCCGCGGTGAATTTAAACTTATACCGGGCCCAACAGGTGGTTCTAGTTTTATGGACTCAAATAAATGGCGCTAAATAAATATATTTTGTGTTTTTTACATCGTAAACTTTGAGATTCTAATGTCTGGTTTTCAGGCCCATTCTGTCAAAAGGCTCTAAAAATGAAACAGTTAAAATACATTCATCACATTGCTCTGTAATATAAATTAGTGTCAATAACGTAAAATAACCTTTAAGAAAAGTATGTTTGTAATTTTTAAAAAGAAATTGTTTAAAGAAATTAAAATAAAATCTAAATAATTTAGTGTAGTGTTGATATATACCGAAACAAAAACCAAATAAATGTAAAGAAGACCAAACGGATATTATATTATTTTAAATTTGATGTCTGATAGATTGACAATGCAAAAGTAAACTCCACCGACTAATTGAAAAAGGTACCTTGCACTAAGGGTCTTTTCGTTTTTGTATAAATCAGTGGTCCTGAAGCCGATTAAAAGAAAAACGTTTAATTGTGGTCCGACATCAATGTATTTTGTTTAACCAGGCCTGACAATAACTTAACATTATATTTCACAACGAGTCTCACAATGAATTGTATAGAATCACGAAAACATTTTTTTTTGTAGTAATGTTTTATCAATGTTCTCATAAACTAAAAGAAATTGGAGGAACCATCCGTTTCAATTTTGTTTCAGTAATCTTGGAATGGCACAGTTCAGTTAACCGTATATAGTTTAAAACTGTTTAAAGTAACAACAAAACTTAAAATGAATGTATTAAAATGAGCATTAAGATGAACTAAAATATCAATCAATTTAAAAATATCAATGGTTTATTATAGTTTTTAAGCGAAAGAAACCTAGAAAATTGTTTTGTAATGTATACAATACATTATATATGGAAATTAAAGAGTCTGAATTGAACCTCGTTGATCAGGAAATTTCTTTTTTTGGCTGGTTATTTTTTACAAACTCAGTAAGAAAATGGACCATAAAAAATAATGATAAATCAACAACGTGTGCGTAACCGCTCCCTATGCCTCTTGATAAATTTCCAATGTATTCTCGTTCTATACTTGATACGCCCTGAAAACACAGAGATAGACAACAATAGTTTCTATAATATACTTGCAATAGGTGGAGAAGGATATATATTTCTTTTAAACATTAAAACAAAGAATATCTCCTATTAATTTCATGCCAAAAACAGTTTATGACAATCCAATCAGAGCATGAACCGATGGCTCATACAGTAACTTATACGATCAAACGGGCCGGTTCCCCATTGATGGACTCAGCGAGTGGTCTGTCTTCTGTCTGCCACCAAGAAAAGTTACTTAACCCCAAGCATCAGTTTTTAACACCATCGGAAACCGTTTCTGCACACATGTTCCGTACTGTATCTCAGAAAATGTTGTTCTAGTTATCTCTCGGGTTTAGTATCAGCCTATGGCTGTGCCTCCTTGCCTTTATGAAGTAGGCAGAAAGCAGTTTTGTTTTCTCTCTACCAGCACAGTGCGTGTATATTTTTAAATCCCCTTGTTAAAATGTATTGGCTTGGAGCATACCGTAAATTACTGTCGTCTCTTGATGAGCATATCTCAATAAACTCACCGTTTGAGTTGCTGTAGCAGTGCCCGTCTTTGTGTTCTGATGCCCTTTGTGAACGCTGTTTGCAGTACGTATGGCCTCTAGAAAATTGTATCGTATACAATATACAGATAGAAATTTCCCTTTTAAACTTATGCCCATCCCCAATGCCATAACTTGTTTAGTGACATGAGAGGTGCCCACACCTTCATGGATTTCCGCTACAGCTGGGGAGCCCTGTCGATTTGGAAGTCCCTCTCACCCTGGATGAAGCCAGTCATGGAGCTAGAACAACGTCGGTGGGTTGGGATCATTAACATAAAACTTCTCTTCTATATCCAGTCCCCAAAACATCCGTATTTGTCTGTATATTAGTGTAAATCTAGAAAAAAATAAATCTAAGTAGAATAATGTTAACTGTAAAAATTCTATCACTCCTAATCAAATGGCTCCTCAACTTGATTATTTTAAAAACCATAAAACAAAGAATAGATCACTAGACGCAGGGCATAGCCCAATAAACAGGCCTATGACACTCAATAACTTTAAATCATGCTGTGGAGAACTAGAAACACTGGTTTGGGTTATATGAACTTTAAAAAAATCGTTTATTTTTCTACTTTAATTATTATTAAAAACTTTTTTACCAATGCTTACATTTAAGACTTGGCTTCAGCAAGATTTGTTATACAAATATATATCACTTCGTGATATTACTTGTTATTTTTTAATACAAAATTCAGACTAGAACAAATTAAGAAAAAAAATTATATCTACTTTAACAATTTTCAATTTGGGTAACAACATTAGACGTTAAGTGAAAAACAGAATTAATCAAATTTAAATATTAAAAATACGTAAGACGAAATATTTTTTTGGCTAAATAGTTATAATGGATTTTCATTCCAGTCAAGTTGTTTAGTTTTAGCTAAGAATTTGATTTCATTTGAATTTTTTACCACTGAAGTAAAGTACTATTTCTTATAACGTTTTGAATTCAAATTTCTACGTGAACTAAACTACAAGTGAATATTTACCGACCTGACCTAGCGGTTAAATAAACCCAGACAAGGGAGTCTGCTGTGGTGTCTGAGAGGTGGTGATGTTTTATCTTTGCACCAGATAGGAAGAGCATCAAGATAACGCCACTTTAGTGAAGTAACAAGCGGGGTGGACTGGTTTTTTATATCTGTGTTTTATATCCCTTTTATTTCCCTAAGTATCTATTAAAGTAGAAACTATTTGTTTTCGGAAACATTCACTTTTGGTTTTGTTCTCAATACAAAAGAGCCAAGTGGACTAACGTCAGCGCTCTTAAATTTTTTATTATATTTATTTTAAAATTCCAACGGAACCCATTTTTACAATTGATTTATAAATTAAATAAATTACTTTTACTCTTATAAACGGTTTCAAAAAAATTATTACATAATTTACTATACACTGATAGCACCTGATACGACAAAATTGAAATATTTTTAATGATATACGTGAAGGTTTTATGCGAAAAATAGTATATTATGGAGGTTATTAGGTATGGAGATATTAGGTGAGTTACTACTTATGTATAAAATCATATTTCATGATAATAATAAATTATAACGGGTTTCGTAGGATTTGATCAGTGCTAAAAGACCAACTATACAAGCAAAAACTATTTCTTTTTCTGATGATTACTTACTTTAACTTAAAGAAAATCAATGAAAATATTACCAAACTGACTGGGGCGGCTATAGTTATTATTTATTGTTTAAGTTGTTTTACGAAATAATTGTTGGATTAAAAAAATTTAAATAAAAAATTTAAATTTTCCCAATAAATTAAATTCATTTATGTGTGACAAAAACAACCGAATTCGAATTGTAATGAAAAATAGGGCTAGTATGGCAATGTTCTCAACAATTTTATAAATGTTTTAAACAATACATTTTTAATAATTTTAGCTTTGTAGTTAAACTGTTATAAAGAGTGAAGTACTCCTTAAATAAACAACAATATTTTTAAAAACAAGAAAAATCTACTTGAACAATACCAAAACCAGTTATGGTTAGGATAAAACCATTACTAATTTTGTATTGTCGTTATGAAAGGGATCGGATATTCAGTAACATGTTTGAGAAAAACCTTGTTTAAAAGTCTTAACTAATGTTTATTACTAGTATAATTATATATCATGTAATTATCATTTTAGTTATCCTCATCTTTCCATTTAAATTTGAAAAGTAAATGTCCAAGAGCATTTTGAAGTAGTATCTTATTAGGGGGATATTATTAGTATTTAGTTACGGAACCATAATCGGAGACAACAACTAGGTGATTATCCCAATGTTCAGGGGAATGCCAGGGTAAAACAAACTGAGACAGGAATGGATATTATTTGGTGGAACATCAACACCATTATGTGGTTTTATTATTCTTATAAAAACTGGATAACACCAGCAACTCTATTCTATTAAGATTTTATTATACCTTTAAATGTAAAACATTTTCTGTGAATTATTTTTACGGTAATACCTTTTCAGTGCAAATAACCGTTGCTGAAATTCTTGTGTTTACTCAGTCATGCATTAATACTTCCGCAGTGTTCACTAACCGCAATTATTTAATTATTGCAATTTTTGATTTAGAATGTAATGCATTTTTTCTAAAGCGGCCGTGGAACACACCAACACACACACACACATATATAGTGAATTAGCACGTGGTTGATTTAGCAAGTGTTTAAAATTTGCAAAATTTTTTAGGCCCAATATGATATAAGAACCGAATTATTAAATCCTTCGATCTTTGGATCCTTTGGAAAATTGCAAATAATAATAATAAAGTAAAATGTAAGTTTAGCATCTTAGGGTTAAGAAAGGGTTTACCAATCCCAAATCCACTTAACAAGTTGTCCAATGTGGGGGGGGGGCTTCTGATAGACGACTCCAAACATTGGTGAATTCTTCCCTCGCGCGAAGGAACAGTAGTAGTAGTCGGTTACTAATAGTTCCATTAGTAAAGTGTCAATCCTTGAATTTGCTCATTGTGAAATTCTTTCCCTCGCGTCGAAGGAACTAGTAGTAGTATTTCGGTTACGAAAAGTTCGATAGTAAGAGTGTCATCCGTGAATTTCTTCAGTGCTCCCCTGATATAACCGGACCACATTATTTATTATTTTATTTGTTTTAAAAATTCAGCCTTATTCAAATAGTGCTAAGAATCCTATCTTAATAGTGTAACTATGTCCAAATTTTATACACAATAATTACCTACATAATTAGTCCAAAATATTTATTGATATTTTTACTCAACAAGGTTCTTCAGTAAGTATAAGAAGATTCAGTTGAAGGTAACTCACAAGGTAATTCTAGAGAATAGTTTGCAACGCATAAATAGGAAAAAATACCTGTTTTCCTGAAAAATTATACAACGTAGCTGTCGGAATCTATCACTCATATGTCTATCCAATTCAAAATAAAGAACGTCCGTAGCTAGTTCACATTTAATAACATACAGCCACAAACGTTTACAACACACAGATATAAAAGTCATAGTGTTAACAAGGTATTTATGTAGTTGAAAAAAGTTATATATGATTTATGCCAGGTAAATGTATTGATTTATTTTGCACTAATATGGGAATCAGCCTCAGTTAAAAAATTGGCGAAGCATCTTCAAAATTTCCCGTAGCTGTTGTAAACACCAAATTGAACTTGAATAGCAAATTATTCACCTAAAAAAACTTTACCCAAGTACTTTTGTCTCAACTTTTAATACTTTCATCGGCAGCAATCTGATATAAAGAGAAATATTTTAACACTTTACAAACAAACACAGCTTCTATATTGAGACTAAACAAGTATTATTAAAAAAGCTAAACAGATTATAGTAAAGTTTTAATTTGCCGTTGACTAATCAACATTACAGAGAGAAAAATCTTCAAATTTTCGCACGGATAATCCCAGTTCATAATTAAATCTCAAAAAAAGCCTTAACTCCGACAATATCATGATTAGAAGCTTCCTTTTGAAGAGCACAATAAAGTACACAAAAGATTGCTGTTATTATGCTCCATTTTGTTTCTGGTGTACTAATTATGAGCATAATATTGGTCACTTTTTACAGGTCTTAGAATTCTCTTGGGTGCAAACGAACCACTACGAAATCTTTAAACACGTATTCATTCATAGATAGAAAAAATAGACATTTGAATTTATCCCAAACCTTAAATATATTAGGTTATAAATAACAATTTTTGGGTATAAAATGTCATAACTCAAAATGCGGAAAAACAAAAAATAAAAAACCATATTAAATAAAATAAACCTCTAACATACAAAAATATAAAAATCCAAAAGTATATTTCAAGACCCGTATAATTAGTAGTGAATATTAATTAGAATATTAAAAATTTTAATCAAGCTCCTACATATCATTCCATATAAGTTTTTTTTATGTCCCAATATAAATCTTTTTTTTAAATCATTGTGTTCAAATTGATTTATTTATAAATTTTTGTCAGACCAATGCTACTTTTACAGACTTCGTAACGCATTCTGGAGTTAATAATTTAAAGTACATCATCTATTTGTGATAACAATGACAAATAGTACTGCAACGTAAAATCTAATGCATGCCTTGTCAATTATTGTTTTTAACTAGACACTGAAAGATATGCTAGTCGCTTGCATGATAATTCTTAAATGTTACTGATATTTTATAAACTATTTTAAAAGTGGCATAATATATTCTTGTGATTTATCCAAAATGCAAACATCTTTTTTATAGGTACTTTGTTTTTATATTTTTAAATAAAAAAGTGAAAACAAATATGATGGATGTATTATAGAAGTCAAAGGGAATAAAAAAGTAATCTTTATGTAGAACAACTAATCTGTTTTTGAATCAAATAAACTGCAGCATTTTAATCTGCGAAATACACCTGGGAACTATAAGAGAATAAAAATTTAAAATTATTATCCACTGCCCCAAGTGTCTATCTCCAATGTTTAAAATCGATGAGCTCAACAATTGCTGACCCTAGCAAGTCGTTACCAGTTTTATATCCTCAAATCATCATTTTATATGCTCAGCCACTTTTTATTATTAACATTAACAAATTTATAAAAAATGATTATAATTTACATCTTTAATTACTACGTTTACTATTTTACCTGATACTGTCAATGTTTTAACGTAATGTGGTAGGACGCAAGGACATGCCACGCTATTTCGTAATAAAACAGATTTTGTAGACTCTGTGATTTAATTAAAATCTACCTTTTGAAGTATATATAGATAATAAATTTATAGTGGTTTCCAATAGTTTTTCATTTCCATGCAAATAACACTAAATAGTTAAATTTTTAACTACGTTTAAAGATCTGGAGCAAGCCCACACAGATTTATAGTACAAGAACAAATAACATCTATAGTGTTAACATTTTAGTTTTCTCTGCATCTCTACATCATATAAGTTTACTCATAGAAACTTCTAAATTTAAACCGTGACATAACTTAGTCCTTGTTCACACTAGATTGCCATGTCTGGTGACATAAGAATTATTTAATTATTATTTCCCTATAACATTTTATTCTGGTAAGTTCGTAGAAATGGTGTTAATATTTTCTATTATTTATGACTATTGGTGGATAATGTCTAATGTTTGGAAAATAAAATTCCGAAACATTTTGGGGTTCTTCTTTCGACGGCTTTAAAATCCACTTGGTTGTGACCTTTGAGCTGATAAATAAAAAGTTTCCAAGCGCTTTATATACTAAGATTAAATTTTAAACTGTTTTAGATTATGGTGATTGTATCATTAATTAGGAAAGTGTTTAATAGGTTTTGTATCGTTATTTAGACCTTTTCTAATACCTCCCCTTGGAGATATACGGTTTAATAAAAGCAAAACAAATCGTTTAAGTCCAGTGGAGCTGGAACAAATATTTGAAAACTTAGCCTTTATCATGGTTAATATACTATATAGTTTTGGAACAAAAGAAATGAAGCTATCAAAAAGTTTGATACTCTCGAAGTTAGTAACTCATGAAAATGGTTTTATGTTTTTGTGTGATTATGCTGAAAAATAATTTTTAACACGTAACGACCCTCGAAGAAACAATTAATATTCCATAATGCAACTCTGCTAACCTTTCTCTATTTTTGCAACACTGTCATGAGCCCTGGATTGAATGTTCAAAAACAAGTAATTAATTTAACTAAGCCTGGTTAGATTATCCTCAAACGGGGACAGTAGTAGTGTAATTAAATTTGTAGGTTTTATTAAGTTAATAATGTTTAAAAATAAGTTTATAGTCACATTCAGGTATACACTTTTGATAAACTCAATGAAATGAAACCCACATCGTAAATAACACTAAATTAGTTATATTCAAGATCATAACTTAAATTATGAGAATTTTGAATCATTACTAATTTACAAAAAAACACATTAATTTTATTCACGTATTTTTGCCAAATATTTATACACAATAGCTTGTTAACAGGTTTATAAAGTAGGATGACGACAGTTTTCACGTTTTTCAAGAAGACTAAAAAATCCCTGCTTTTCAAAGCAAAGCCTCGATTACCATATAAAACGTATCTTAAAACAAAAGTAGACCTACGTATATTTTGGGTTATACTACATATCAATAATATAAATATATATTATATCAATACTTTAATATTATATCCGTAATCCTTTATGGTTTTTAAAAGGAAACTGAAAATGTTTTGAGCTTTTTGTTTTACGATCTAATCTATTAAAAACAAATGCATTTGTTTTGGAATTAAAGAGGTCAATACTTCAAGAGTTTTCTAAGACCTGAAATGATTAACTCTATTTTAAAATATATGGGATGTTAGCAATTTCGTAACGATAATAATAGCTCTAGATCCTACAGAATTCCCAGGATTCGACAACCAATAAAAATAAAGCAACACTGATCAACTCTGTGAGGGGGAAATAGCATCCGTTTTGTTTGCAAGGTGTAACGAAAACTGTATAGACTGTAACAAAGGGGAACTAAAAAAACTTACGGTAAACAATCATTTTCTAAAATGACATGAAAACATTAAAAAATTTAAAATGTTTAATAAAGGTTAGCTGTGTGAAGTACAGTACACCCACACTATCTGCAACTGATCTTGATCGAATGGTGGGTCTCTTTATTAATGAAAGAAAAGCTAAAAGCTAGGGAAATGTTGACATAGTTGAGACGGAAACACTGCTACAATATCTTATGGTGTTAAATAGAAATACTGAATTAATGTCATTAGGCAGTATAACTCGTTAGCAATAACGGCTGTGCCGAGGTTTTCAAATTCCTCACACCCGGTAAGTACTCAGACTTTCATACTTTACGTATTGGTGGTTAAAATTATGGTACAAGAAATGATAGCTCCATATTCTGCTAAGTTCTAGGATAAGTGCAACAGTTAGGGTGAAGTCCCAGCCAGAATTCAACAGAAAGAACGAGAGAACATTTAACTATATCAAGCGAAAAAAAAACCTTAAATAATAGTTTTATTTGTAGACGTGATTTTTAATCTATATTAAAAGACCCTGAAAATTTTGTGAAATTTAAAGAATAAAGGTTACAAAAACTGTAAGATCCTCAATGTAACTTTTGAATAAATTCCCAATCTCATTGAAAACTTCCTGACCCCTGTACATAGAACATACTGATGTTAAAGCATTAATTTTATAGAGTTGATAATTGCCTGGGAAGCTTATCGACAGTGAAAGGCTAGAGGATTTCAAAACAGTACAAATGCACGATATTGTCGTAGTTAGATACAACAAACTAATATATGTTTAATTGCATAGGCCCATTTGTAAAAGAAATAGATTTACTATTTAAGCACCTGCCTTTCTCAAGTACTAAATACTCCATGAATTGAATGTTTGATTTTGAAAATACTTTGATAGAAATAAACAAGATTAATCCTACGTTATTTTAGTTGTGATTATTATATCTGTATATATCATAGTTTGGAAATAAAAAAGTTCATTTTTATGAGAACTAATTTTAAATTTTATACACAAAAAAGAATTCTAGAAATGTTAGAGAGTGAAATCTTTTACTACGAGATTATACATTTAACGTATTTACATAACAATAATAACTTAAACTTGCACGATTAATAAATAATGCTAAAGCTAATAATAATCATAATACCAAAAATAAACCATAATAATATCAAAGTAATAGAATAATAAAAAAACCTAGAATAGGGTTAGAATTTGATTGTAGAGTCACGAACGTTTTAATCGATGAGTTTATTGAATTCTATTTTCAGGCAAGTCGATAACTATACCGTCAGTATTTACAGGGGTTTAAAAGTTTTCATAAAATATCTTGATGTTAGCTGAGAGTTTGTAAAACCTTTCAGTGAAAACAGAATAATTTCGTGATATAGGGTTTTTCGATAATGCTATTACTGTTTATCTGAGAATGATTTTATTTTGCATCGAGTTGGACGTAAAACGTTTATACCTCTTTTCCAGGCTTTAAGGTGAATTGTTTTATTTATTTTGTCATACATCAACAATTAATGACAAATAGAATATAGAGCGATATCAATTAATCACTATGGAATTTTATTTTACAGCTAAATTACACTGGTTTTAATAATTAAAAATAATTCCACAGTGCCTTCTTAAAAACTGTCGCTTCTTGTTATGTCTATCCGGCTGTCTATTCCGCTATACCTTATAAAGAAGAATCCCTAGAATCTTGAATTTATTTATACATAATATCAAGAACTATTAAATTTGAAAAGTATATAGGCAAGAACGACTTATTAAAGCAAAAACAAAATAAATGTTCTGAATATCCTTGAGGGAACCGTGGAAAACGGAGGAACTGCACTAATGAAAAGGGATTTCTAAAGAAAATTAAGATAGTTTTTTTGGTTTGTCATTTTAAGTCATTTTTTCATGTGATGCGAGTGTTGAAATAGTATTAGTTGTAAGGCTTTCGTTACATTAAGTAGGTTCTTAGATTATTCCCCATTGGGTAGAGCATCCCCATCCACTCACATATTATTATTAACATAAAATGCAATGTTTTGTAGTTTAATAGTATAGATGATGATTGTAAAACAGAAAATATTACACTTCCAATTATGTACCGATAAAAATTAAACAAAAACATTTTCACACTCTATTCTTTCCTGTTTGTATTTATATATATGTTTGTTGTAAAATACAACAAAATTGTATTTGTTTACATATTCTTTGTAACAGTTTTTATCACAGTTACGAGAAATAAGTTTTAGGACAAATGCTTTTCCGGAAGATTGAAAGCTTCCCCAAAACATATTTACCATCTGCACAACATCACATTTCCGCCCTCTCAAAAACTTTTATATCTTCATTCACATGAGCTAAATCAGTAAATTTTACTCACCTGTAATCCATACATGTAATAATGTTTCATTGGTTTTTCTAAACTAAGGTTGTAGTTTCCTTTTTAATCTTGTTAGACATAGTCATCTCAATTTTTTTTTTAAATAGTTAATATTAAAAACCCGTATCTAAACACAGTCCCCGATCCCCAGGAGTCCACCTAGGTAACTTTATTACCACATTCGTGGAGTAACTGCAAGGTCAACTCCTAAAGCACTTGGGTGACATGTAATTTTTTTTTACTTAATTAGGGTTTTTTTAAAGAGAATAATAAAACAGTTTTCATGCTAAAGCATTCGTGGTGATACTTTTTGGGTACTCATACATAGCGTTAGCAAAGCACGGAAAATCATAAGGATCCTTTAAATTATCAATATAAATATAACAACTGTAATTATATTGCAATTGGAATTAATTATGCCCTTAAGGCAACACAAAATATTTAGCAGAGGACTTGTCAGGACTCTTTTAACTTTCCAGTCTGTAAGCGAGGATCCTAATTACCCATTCTGTATTATTCCTCTTTCCACCGATTTGTTTTCCCATCCATATCTAAAAAAGTCTCTTGCAAATTCATCCTTTTATGATAAACTTTATGTACCATTGATTCCTATTGAGATTGCACTGCTGAAAAGCTTTTAAAAGGATAATAGCCTAAGTTCTTCTTTAGCAACCAAATTCAACCCGCCATGGAAAAACGATACGTACCAGAAAGACTCTGTTTGTACTAGACGTTAAGTAGCTAAAAGAAGGAAATTTCTACCTCATTAAGGTGTTATATTTTAAGAATTTACATTGAAACAGGTCTCCAGGCGGAAAATTTTTTGGATTACGATCATTACTAAATGCCTTGTTACTCGGATAATATGTATTGTTATATTTCTGCGGATAATACTGGCAAAGTTTTTACATAGGTTGTTTACCACCTCTTTCGAAATTTTCTTTTACAAGAATCACGATTATTTGTTTTGTTAATTATGAACTACAGTAAAAATACCAATCGATTTGCGACTTATGTATAATTAAGTATGTATAACTATTTTTTGTGGTTTGGTATCGTTTACTTTATAGTTAAACATAATGTTCATTACTTCATTAATTTTCTAAGGACTAGACATAAAGCAGAAAGAAATATTGATGACATCAACTTAAATATAATATTTTTGTAAATTTGTTTTGTAATTTGCCAGTACTGTTGATTGTATTACAACTTAGTACATCGAACTTAAAATATTTTTGTTAAAACCTACTAGCATTTCTATAAAACCCCATTTTATGACTATACTCTATGAAAGTAATACAGCAAAAAATATACAGCTATAAGTCTGAGATAATCGTTTTTCATCTTCACTGATTTTTTACATAAATAATATTTATATAAACATATCTACATAAAACAATTTGTTTTACTGTCATTTAACAATGTTGATTGCGACATCAAACATTTAAGACGTATTTTTGTTATTAATTTTTGGTAAATTTCATACTTTTTCTCAAAAACTGTTCACATTTAACAACCCTCTAGAAGTGGTTTTGATTGATTCTACAAGGTATTTTCCTTATTGATCCATCTATTTGATAAAAGTAAGAACAAACCTTTCAGAATCACTTAATTTCCACCAGAGAAACTGAAAAACAAAGCAAAAACTTTCGACCAGCCATTACTCAGCCTAATGGAGCGTTTCCGGACCTACCTTTAATAACTTTTTTTTTTTTTTTTAGCTCTACAATCACGGTATTAAAAATATTTTATTTACATATCTGGAATCACCCTGTATATATATATATAATAGTATATATATATATATATATAAAATCTATGAAAATAAGATAACCTACATATAAATAATAATAATATTACACGACTAAAAACACACACACACATATATATATATATATATAATTATATATATATATTATTATATATAGAGCAGGGTGTAGATTATGTCTGAAAACCCAAAATATATCCTTTAATAATTTAAATATAAATTTGAAAACACCTCTTACAATAGCCCTAAATCGTGGAAAGAAGATTGCATCTACGTTTTGGAACATGTTTTGTTATTTCACACAACGGGGACTTTCCTGCCGAGGTATCGAGAATTTTCTTAAGGAAGCCTATACCTTTGTGATACAAATTATAAGGTACTAGCTTACTTGAATTGAATGCCACAAAACCGCATCTCAAGGGAATTATTCTATCAAAAATAAGCAGTTTTTTAGTATTGAAAATTTACTAAGTTCCAACAATGTAATTTTAACATGGTTCTTGCCACACAAATTGTGTTACACAAATTTTTTAGCATTTTTTTAAATGTTCAATGTAAATAAAACAAAAATTTCATTTTAAAGGCTGGTTTCATTAGCACAAATTTGCCAGTTTTTTGAATTGAAATTAATGAAGTTCAACCAATGTAATTTTTAACATGGTTCTTACCACACAAAAGTGTTACATTTTTTTTTAGCCATGTTTTTAAATGTTCAATTAAATACAACAAAAATTTCATTTTAAGAAGCTGTTCTATTAGGGGAACAACTATCCAGTTTTGATACAGTACAATCAGGGAAATACTTATTTATTGAGTTCTTATTACAAACTAAAAATAATTATGCGTTAGAAAGGTCTTACAACAAACGTTTTACTACACCTGCATTTTGTCAAAGCAATTTTGTTCGAACTGTGTTCCTTCGGACGTTTGACAATGAGTAGCCGAAATCTAGTTAAAAAATGATTCGACAGAGTTGCCTAACATTCTTCAGTTATCAACAGCAACTCCTCTATAATCCTGATTTCTTTAGGTCGTCCAAATTAGGAGCTTTCTTCTAGAAACATTGGATTTTAAATGACCCCATAGAAATAATCGAATTGACAAATCCGGAGAATCTTGGAGGCCATTCGATTTCTCCTCTTCGCCAATCCATTTTTATGAGGATACCTTAAATCCAAAACTCTTCTACCTGTCTCCCATAATGGGGTGGACACCATCCTCTGAAACCATACATTAAAAATCAAAGTATTCTCCTGATGCAATTTGAATAGCGGGATTATTTCATTTTGGGCATAGTGTGTATAAAGGTTTTTGTCGGCATTTAAAAATTTTTCCCATTGATAAAAAGGGTCCAACAATTTTGTTACCTAAAATTCCACACCAATACTTCATTTTAGTGTTGCTGTGAATGGGACTCATAATCCAATGTGGTTTTCACTAGCCCAGTAACGCAATTGTGCCTTTAACGATTGCCATTTTAGGAAAAAAGTTCCTCATCAGAAAATAGTAATGTTGGGGTCAAAAATCTCTAGGTCATCACATTTGCGCATCAACAAGTTCACAAAAACTCAAAACTCTTCTGTCGAATAATCATCCTCACCTTAACTGTTGGACTAAATTTGAACTTTAAAATGGTTTGAATTTATTAAATTTTTTTCAAAATCTTACTCACAGACATAGGTCATATCATGTTTCTGTCAGCTTTTCCCTGAGCCGATGTATGAGTGGGATCTTCATACAGGTTTAAAAACATCTAGTGCATGTTCTTCATCCTGTTGCGATTGTATCCACCCACTTTGGGGCCCGATTACGGTACACTCCCCCTTTTTCATTGCAAAACCTCAATAGTTGTTTGATATTTGGGGTTGAAACACTTATGGGATACCTTTCTGGGGGAAAGTGTCATAAACAAATTACCAAACTTCCCGATAAGCATCTTTGACGATCGCCATAATCGCTCGCATAATCAACAGAGTAATTCTTTCTCTTGTCAGACAAATTCCATTTTAAAATGCCAATAAAAACTGAACTACTGTAATTAGATATACTTTTGACGAGCAATGCTTCAGAGACTCTGATTAACTCGCAAATGATATGACATTTTTTTGTCCATTGTTAAATTTCCCCAAGCTTAGACCTTCTATGATAAGCCCATGCCAACAAACTGAAAAACCCTGTAGAAACCCAGATGATTAATAACACAAAATGTTTTCCTCATAGGCTAGTGTCCTTTGTCTCTTTGAAACCTTCCGCTGACTGAAAAAACCACCAAGTCAGATTCATAAGTAATCAGAAGAAGTGACACATAAGTTTTAGTTCATTGTAATAAAAACTGGAAAATTTGTACTAAATGAAACCAGCTTAAATAAAAATTGTTTATTTTTAGTTTAATATGAACATTTAAAAAAATGCTAAAAATTATGTAACACATTTTGTGGCAAGAACCATATTAAAAATACATTGTTGGAACGATTCAGTAAAATTTTCAATACTAAAAATAGCTCATAATTTGTATCTATAGAATAATTCCTTTGAGATGCGGTTTGTGGCATTCAATTCAGTAAGCTAATACCTTGAAAAAAATATGGTATCACAAAAGGGTATAGCTTCCATTAAGAAATATTTCCCCAATACCCTCGCAAGGACGGTTTCCCCCGTTGGTGTGACATAACAAAAACATTGTTTCCAAATAAGTAGATGCCCAATCTCTATCACGATTGTAAGCAGTTTCAAATTTATATTTAAATTTATTAAAGGATATATTTGGGTGTTTCCAGACATAATTATACACCCTGGTATATATATACAACACATATATAAATATATATATACTATATAATATATATTATATATTTATTTATTATTTTAATTTATTTATTAAACTAAAATAACTCATTTAAAACTATTTCTTATTACTTACACTAGGTCGCTGTTTCAAAATTATCACGAATTTTCCCACAAAAACTTTATAAAGGTGTAGTACGTTAGGGATAATATTTACTCTAACAGACTCTTACATAGATGAAAATTTATAAATAAATATAGAAATATTTAAAATTTATTGTTTTTCCTTAAAAAATGGATTATATAAAACAAATATAATATTAACACAGTATATTGTATTTGTTGTTGTTTATTATATTATATGGAAATCTTCGTAGTTTAAATAGACTTCGACCAATTTAGTAAGGGAAAAATTTAAAGGTAACCATCATTGTAGAAGAGAATCCTTTTTTATATATTTTTCATACGGTAAGGTACATAAATTAAGATAAAATAGCAGGGCCCAAAAAATTCTTACCTAAACGGTTGCAATATATGACATTTTCAAAGCCCAACAGAACATGATATATAAGGGGGTTTAAAAGCAAAGGAGGTAAAACTACAAGGCAATAAGAAAATCTTTAATAAATGTTAACCATGGTATTGGCATCATTACTTGAATCTACCCCCAGCAAATATTTTATAAATAATTATTAAAGCCGTATTGAAACATACATTCTATTGATGACCCAATCCAATATTCATTACTCTTATGCTTTATTTACTACATCTATTTCTAAACTAAAGTCACGAATTATTCCCCAGCTATCAAACTTTGTGTAGAATAATTTTTGAAACATACTTTCTATTGATGACCCAATCCAATTTTTCATTACTCTCATTCTTTATTTTACTAAGCTATAGTTAAACTAAATCACGATATACCCTAGCTATCAGAACTGTTTGTGGAGAATATTGAAACTAAAAGTTTCAATGCATTGAAAGTTAGTTCAACAAAGAATAAAAAAATTTTACATTTTAAATGAAACCTGACATATTGGCGACTGCATCTTTTCCATGGTCAGTTTTATTCTAAGCAAATCGTCCCTCGAGCATTCTTTTTTTTATAATA
>NW_025777295.1:0-31729 GCF_021130785.1 Homalodisca vitripennis
TGGCTATTATGAATTTACCTGATATACTTTTAAAAAAGTATTAATTTAATAAGTTGTATAAGTATTTTGTTCATTTATCATAACCGTAGATGACCAAAACACACTGCATTTATGACTAAATCAAATATCCCTACTGGCTTGAGAGGAAACTTAGATTTTTCATTTAGCCGTAATTTCAAATTTATTTCCGATATAAGTGAGCGACCTACGAGAAGGGGATCCACGTTACTCTCAATTCCTGTTCATCGATCGAACTTCTTCAGTAGGTCGTTCAACTGTTCAGGCATGTCGCCTCTGGAACTCTACTTCCTGATGATATCCGTATTATAGAAGGTCGGGCTCTTTTTGGGGCGGGGGGTCAGGGACTTGTTGCTGGGCGGTCTGTAGGGGTGGCGGATGGCGGTACTCGTGGCGTGCTTGTGGTCAGGCTGTGTGTTTGAGAGAATGAAATGTAGCAATAACAAGAAATTATTTTAAAAAGTAAATTGTTAATTTAAGTTTTAATTTATCTTTGTTTGAAAATGTTCTACCATATTCAGCTGATAAATTTGATTTTTAATTATTACATAGTAGTATATATTTTGGTTAAATTTAAATTTAAAATGGAATTTGTTATAGTTTTAAGGTCATTAAATGTAAATATGTATATTATATATATATATATATACTATATCTGTATATTATGTGAGGGTTGAGTGGTAGAGAGGGCTAAATAGCCCTAACTCCGCCTCTTTATCTCTGAAATAAAGGCATATTTCATTTCATTTCATTTTTTTTATTCTCTAATGCTAAAATTAAACATACTTTAAATGCATTGTTTTAGTTATTTTAATTATCACAAACACTTATGGACAGTAACAAGCTCAATATTATCAAGTTAAAATGTTCGTAACACTTTCAAAAATTCCATAATCTTGTAACATTTACAGTACAAATGTTTTATAAGTATTTATAAATGTATGTTCTTTGTAAAGACGACGTAAAACTTGTAACTAACAAATAATCCAAAATTGTGTTGCAAACATATGAACTTATAACGGTTCAATTGTATCCTTTTATTACTTTAAAACCTGCATCTTCTTTAAATGCAGCATCTTGAAAACATAAGATTTATTTATTTATTTGAAACATAAGCAAAAAACATGTTACTTGAACTCGCTAGAACATTTTTAAGAAACATTTCAATTTTTAATGTTATAAAATACTCCAAATAAATATTTTTCCCGAATGCAAATGACCAAATAACTAATTCGTTGAGTTCTTCGAATAATTTTGTAGGAACATTCGCAAATCCTCTTCATTATATTGCTCTTTACATAAACGTTTCAAAATTTTAATTATGTCTGTTTATAACTTGTTTCGCGGACTAGGTTCGGTGTATTTTACTAGGTTTAACTGTAGTGGTATTCTGAAAAGATTTTTTTGCGATCTTTGACGCCAGCCGCCGGCATAACGGTACAAATAAATATTCCAAACAACAATAGAACAATTTTATTACTATGGTAATCAACACATTTAAAGTTCATTCTAAATTCAAAATACACACCATTAAGTTTTGTGTTCTCCTTTAATCTGAAATTAGAAAAACCAGCCGAGCTTCAGTATGTTTTACCCTGTGTATGGAGTGATGGTCAGCAACAGAGAAGATGTAGACAAGTCGAACAGTTTTCTCCCTCCTGTGGGTTTAGCAGAATTTGCCACAATCTAGTTCCTAGTGACCAGATATGATATTATGGTACCTTACATGAAGAATAAGAATAATGATGGTATATAGTAATGCAGGCTGGAAATAATACAAAATCATTGGTCAACATACATAACGATTCCTGGTTCAACACCAAGTTAAAGAAATACATAATCTGCGAAAATTTTCGGAAATCTGCAATCAGTACTCTCAAAGTCTCGAACTTCATGTCCAGAAATGATCTGAGAGAAGTTCAACTAGGATATGTATGTTAAAAACTTTTTAAATGTACAGTATTGGTTTATCTGGCAGTCACAATTTTTTTTGTTGAATTAAACGGAAAGGGATGTGCGTGTGATTGAAAAGAAAAGGGCCACTAAACTATGCTTGGTTTTGCTTTTTTAGAAGAATAACTTCTGAATTTAGTATTAAACATTTTCGCGCTAGATATTCAGCATAAGACAACACTAAACTAACTGATTAAAAGTTATTAGCTTTCGTACAGGTGTCATATTTCACAAATTAATATTGTTGTTTTGTACCGTTTTACTGCCACATGAGGGGTTACCTTTGAAATTTTAAATGTTTGTGAAGGTTCAAAAAAGGAAAACCAAAATCTTGTGAAATAAATAAAGTTCAAACTAAAATAAAACTTCTTCTTGAAAATAATTACTGGATTTAAAATTAAAATGAAAACTTGATGAATAACTTTAAAATTCAAACTTTGTAAATATTATATTCGTCACTCCAAAAATGTACAAAGTTCTTACAGCTTGTCTTTTAATCAATATTCAAAACTTTCACACTCTAATCTGATCTGGCTATTCTTCACTTTAATTTATTCTTAAAATTCAGATGTTATTTCGTTACTAATTTTCTTTACTTTAGTTAAAATATTATTTCTTTTCAGTGTTAGAATTTTTTATTTATTGGTGAAAGCATCTGTAACAACCACAAAACTCTTTTAGTACCTTTACATAAAATTTTATATACATATGCTCACTGCACCAACAAGTTTTATATTGCCACAGATCAAAAGGACAAGTTCCTAAATTCCCATTAAATTTAATTTGTAAAATATTTCTTTCCCAAAAGTAATTAAAATAACTAAAAATAAATATTGACTGGACTCCAGTTTAAAAGTTCACTTACCCGCACGTTCGATGACGATTAGAAAAAATATAAATAACTCTAAGCGTTGTTAGAGATGTAGCCTCGATAAGTGTTTTAATAGAATATGTAATAACACAATATGAATAAACCTTTAACACTTTTTAAACATTTATTTTTCTTACGACGTACATTTCGAAATCTGTGATTTCATCTTCAGGTACAAATAAGGTTAAGTTAATTATAAGAATAAATAATTAAAATCAATTTTTCATGTGCTTTTTACTACCTTGGTGGCTAAATTTGTTGTATTTAATTTTATGTGAGATCAATGTATATATTGTTTAAAAGTATATCGAATAATACATTTTTTTTTAGAAAACCTTTGTCATTCAATAATATATTATGATTAATTTTGGCACTTTGTAAATTTCAAAGTGTTCTAAAGTAGATAATAAGCGACTTTTTTTGCTTTGTGTGTAAAATTTCAAGATTGTTTTCGATGTTAGTGTATGTATGGCCGGTGTTATTTAAATGGTCTGCATATTTTGAAATTGATGATGTTTTAAATGCCTTTACGTGTTCATTAAATCTAATTTTTGAAGGATCGGCCGGTTTGTCCAATATAGTGGGATTGACAATCGTTGCAATTTAATTAGTATACTCCACTATTGTTGAATTTTGATTTTGGTTTGTTGAATTGCTTTTGTTTTTATTAAAAGTCCAAGGTTGTTCGAGGTTTTGAATGCCAATTGATATCCTTGTTTATAAAATGATTTGTTAATTTTGTGACAATGTTTACCAAGGTAGTCTGATTTAATTTATTTGATATCTCTTTCTTCTTCTTATTCTTTCTTCTTTCAGCTTCCAAAGCCAAAATTGCTGCTGAGAGATCGTGGCTAAATACAGAAATAGATGAACTTTACAAGAAAAAACATACATTAAATAAGCTGTAATATGATACTCTTCTGAATCTTGCAAATCTCTTATACCCTCAACAACTTTTTGAATTATATTGATCAAAGAATAGAATTAATAAAGAAAGAAAGAATTGAGAAGAAACTTAATCAACTCAAATGTACTCTATATACCACAGAACCAGTAATTGATTTACCCCCTGATAAAAAATTCCACCCACGTATTATTAACAATTCAAATACTACATTTACAGAAAATGAAACAGAACTTCTTAACAAGGGACTGAAATATAATTTACACCAAACAAATAAGAAAGATTATATAAGCAAACTGATACTGAATAGTGAAACAGCAATTACAAGTTTACCTGCAGACAAACAAAATCAATCAAGAGTGTTAGTCGATCAAACAATAGAAAGAATTAAGAAAAATCCTAACCTTAACATAGAGAACAAAATACAAGACAAACATGATTGGCAAAGCATAAAATCAAATAAACAACAAAATTCAAAATGCTAATTTGGTTATATGTAAAGCTGACAAAGGTAACTCAATTGTAATTTTAAACAAAACTGATTATACGGATAAAATGGACAACTTTATTTCTAATAACAATATTACAAAACTAAATAATGATCCTACAGAGTCTTTTCAAAAAGATATCAAGAAATGCATAAGCAAAATTAATCATATTTTTCCGAATAACAAAAAACAGAAATTAAAAATGATGAAGCCTTTTGCACCAATCCTCAAAGGTTTGCCAAAAACTCACAAAGAAAACTACCCAATAAGACCATTAGTAAATTTTCAAAATGCTCCTTCCTATAATTTAGCAAAATACTTGGACAGCAAAATTAAAGAACATTACAAATTTAAAACTGACATAAGACTGAAAAACAGCATTGACTTAGTAAACAAAATTAATGATATAGATATACCCAACAACAGTAAGTTTGAATCCTTCGATATAACAAATTTATACACATATGTTCCAATCCAGGAAACAATGTTTGTAATTAAAAATAATTTAACAGAACAGAACATTCTAAATACACAAGAAATTGAAGAAATACTTGAACTCACAAAAGTAACTCTAAGACAAAATTACTTTACGTTTAACAAACAATTATTACATACAACATGAAGGATTACCAATGGGATCACCACTATCCGGATTATTGGCTGATATATTCCTTGACAACATAGAAGACAAATTCATACTAAGCGATAAAAACAAACATCTAACACAAATCATTTATTATTACAGATACGTTGATGATATAATATGTCTATTCAAAGAAAATGAAAGACAAATAGACTTGTTCAAAAACTACTTAAAACAAATCCATCATAATCTAAATTTTACCAGTGAAATTGAAGAAAAATAATGCAATAAACTACCTTGATTTGACTATAACCAAGATTAACTGAAAGCACAATTTCAAAATTTATAGAAAACCGACATACACACATTTAGTTATTCCTTTCCTCATCTAATCACCCATATCACCAAAAAAATGGCTGCATTCAAATCAATGAACGACAGATTACACAAATTTCCAATGAAAACTGAAGACTTTTATAAAGAATTAAACATTATTAAATACATAGCCCAAAATAATGGATATAAACCAAGCATGATTAATGTATTATTGAAGAACTACAAAAAAAAAAGAAAATAAGAAGAAAGAAGAAAGAGATATCAAATACATTAAATCAGACTACCTTGGTAAACATTGTCACAAAATTAACAAATCATTTTATAAACAAGGATATCAATTAGCATTCAAAACCTCGAACAACCTTGGACTTTTAATTAAAAACAAAAACAAATCAACAAACCAAAATCAAAATTCAACAATAGTGGAGTAATCAAATTAAATTGCAACGATTTTTCAATCCCACTATATTGGACAAACCGGCCGATCCTTCAAAATTAGATTTAATGAACACGTAAAGGCATTGAAAACATCATCAAATTCAAAATATGCAGACCATTTAAATAACACCGGCCATACATACACTAACATCGAAAACAATCTTGAAATTTTACACACAAGCAAAAAAAAGTCGCTTATTATCTACTTGTAGAACATTTGAAATTTACAAAAGTGCCAAAATTAATCATAATATATTATTAAATGACAAAGATTTTCTAAAAAAAAATGTATTATTCGATAGAATTTTAAACAATATACATTGATCTCACATAAAATTAAATACAAAAAATTTAGCCACCAAGGTAGTAAAAAACACATGACAAATTGATTTTAATTATTTATTCTTATAATTAACTTAACCTTATTTGTACCTGAAGATGAAATCACAGATTTTGAAATGTACATCGTAAGAAAAATAAAAGTTTAAAAAGTGTTAAAGGTTTATTCATATTGTGTTATACAAACTCTAAGCACTTTCAAAGACTACTCGTCATTACTACTTTCCGATCAACTGCACGTCTACCTCACCCCACCTCTCATTTTCCTTAACAAACACTGCCATCTGCTATCTGCCAGAATTACAATTTAATACAATCGGTACAGTTTCGTTCATTGTACGACACGGTCATAAGCTTCGAAAAGTACCTTTTTATAACAGTCTCGATTACAACATCTTTGTAGCCTAATCCTCTGTATGAGGCATTTGTTGCATATTAAAGATGCCTTTGGACTAGGATCTGAAAAGCATCACACAACACTCAATCTTGTTGGAAAATAAACATCAAAAATAACAAATTAATCTTTGAATTAACACTGCTTACATACAAGAGAAGCTCAGGTGGAGTCTACGCTAGAAGGAAGGCCTGCTTGTCCCAGGTACCACCCTGGGACCCTTGCCCTAGCATAGGTGGATGACTCAGTATCGTGTATTGAATGTTGTATCAATATGTTATTAGTTTGACCCTATTACGCTTTAAAGATTTAAAGTGTCTGCGATCTTGCGGTAATAATTTTTTTTAATACTTAATTTATCAGCTTCACACTAATGCCATTAAAGTTGAATAGTCTTATGTTTTTGTTTGCTGTTACTAGTTAACACATTGACTGCAATGGGTACACTGATACTATCCTGGCTGCCCTAAGGCCAGTATATGACTAGTATCTCAGTTAATGTGTTACAATCAAAACAAATATATTATCCTGCCAACTGTTATGTTTGTTCATGTGTTGATAGCAAAATTTGTAAAGGCAGTAAAATCCATTTTAAATTATGGAAATTTACATGAAATAGCAAAAGTGCTATGGAATGGTGCGAAAGTGGGCTAGCCAGTTCGATGAAGGAAATACAATTGTCAATGACAAAACATGAAATGATTAAAACAGTGAATGGGAAAATTGAATAAAACTGGCAATTCGAAGTGGTAATACTTTGAGGTGATTTTCCACAAGTTCGAAAGTAGTTTTTCATGAAATTGTAAGCATTTAGTTAAGCTATCAAAGACGTTTAAAAACACTCAAAGGCTAATTGAACAGTTCGACTGGGAACAGTTCACTCACCTTTTGTACAATCCAGATATGGTATCTTCGGCACTGATCTTAAACACTGTAACCCGCGTAGCCGCTAGGGAGCCGCCATCTTATATCACGTGACTATTCTTCACCAATAAGAGAGCTGGCCTATACGGCCACCCTGTCTACTAATAATCACGTTTAGATGTTTTAAACGTCTTAAAAAATGGCTAATCGTCTATTAAGTTTATTTATAAAAAAATCACTGCATGAAATTTTGAAGCAATTAATTATCAAAATGTTATATATTTAAAGACATAAGCTCAAAAATGTTACAAATGTCATAATTACGTACGTATTAAGCTAATAGTTTCTATACTTAGCATCTTTAAGAATATGTACATGGATAAAATAAAAGTTTATTTCTTAACACCAAATTAATACTTTATTCTTAATTTTATAAATTACACAACTTGATAAATCAAGAGGCAGTAATGTAGGTCATTCTCAGATGACGGCAATCTTCTTATAACCTCCTTCCTATTGAATAAATCAGTGAGTGTTCTCAGAAGTTAAAGAATTTATTACTTAAATAAACGTTAACAGAAGTAATTATAATTCTTTGAAAAACCTGAATTAATAGTGTAAAATATTGTATAATTAAGTATGTTTTTACATATTGAAGCAATTTGTGTTTGTCATTGGTCTTTATTAATCTTTATCTCATGATTTAAATATGTGATTAGTTGTAATGCAATATTTTTTAGATTTAAAATTATGGAGATTTGCTAGAAAATAATTTGTTTATTTGAATTACTACGAAAATACTATCCTACATAAAATAATGGTACAGGACAATATTCTTTTATTATAATTAATATATTTACTTATATTCCATTTGAAACCCTATTGGTTACATAAATATTACTTTAACGCTTTATTTAAGATTTATTTAAAGTCGAATTATTGGAATTGGAAGTATACTTGGAACATGGAATTATTGGAAGTAAAGTATTTGACAAAATATAATAATAGTAACAAGAAAATCTTAATAGAGCAATCGTAGAGGGAGTGGAACAATTTACTGAGTACCGTGTTGGGAATATTGGATTATTAGATTATGAAAACCAAGTAGATTTTCAATCGCATTACCTTAGGGAAGTTCCTTTTGTAGTAATTGAATCAAATCATTTTATTTCACTAAGGTAATGTAAATTAACCTGATAATCAAACATTTATTGTAAATAATTTTTATTTTTATTATCAAAGCATCGTTTTAGATAGCAAACTAATGGGTCTGTTATCAGTTACTTTTTAATGAACATAATACATTTGGGGCAGAACCGTTTTAATATATGTTACAGCATTGATATAATTGGCTGAGTATTAGCGAATACAGACTGTATGTTTTCATTTCTAACTGTCTGTCTATTCACACAATATCTTTGGAATCTAACTAGCATATAACTCTAAATTTTGCATTAAGCATCATTGCTGCATATTTAACTGAGCGTTATATAACATTTTCACATTGCTGGTATAGGTAATAATTATGGCAACGTGAAAATTGAAGAATAAATCTTTTTCAAACAAACTAAGTACAATCATATGGAATTTAAGCGTGTGAAACAGTAACAAATAGATGAAACGAGCCAATATACTTAACATTTTGCATGCAAACTAAGTGAAGCCTATTACTTGACAAGTGCTTTGGCGTATGTCTACCGTTTTTATTATTTAACATAGACTACTTCACCAATTTATCATTGTGTCTTTTTTTAATTTTTAAGTGGTTTGAATTGGAAATGGAAAAAATTAAAATAAACCTGTCCCTACATGTAGGTTATTTTAGTTGTGGTTGCAATCTTGTTTTACCTACATTATGCTATAAAATATGTATAAAGGTTTTAGAATATGTGTACCTGGAAATCTGCGTTTCGAGTTAAATGAGGTTTTGGTAGACGTTGGGTTTTATGTTGAATAATGACCAGCTGAAAACTGGTCCGTACAAATGATCCAATTACGGAACTCAAACCTAAGTATACCCAAGAGAGTGGGCTATTTATTTTAGGGTAAATAGTGAGTGATGGTGATAAGTGTATTAGGTAAATCTAGAACAACCTCGTTAGTAGTAAAGATCGAGTTTTTGTTAACGAGCATCAATACTAACAAATGATCATATACTAAAATATTAGTATTAGTACAAATGTACACTGTTGCGGGTTAAGCTAATTTCATTCTGAAAGCCATGATTCAGGTAGATTAATGTAAAACAAATACGTTCTTCTGGATAGTAAATTCATACTGAAAAGATTTCCTTTGCCTTTTTTGAGATAATAAAAATTTATGTAAGTCTACTCGTCCTTAGGTGATATATTTTATTAAATTAATAACTCTTTATGAAGTCAAAAAAATTTAAATTTGTACCAAACTTTAATCTTATTATAAAAGTAAGAAGACTACGATGTTTGGGTTCTGCTATAACCAATGCCCACGATACAGGATATGTTGAAAAAAAAAACGAAAATTGATAATGTTAACAATAAATACAATTTATGAAAACCCTTATTGCTTATTAGGTGGGGAAGTTTTATAATACAAACAGCTAATATTTTAGCTATAAATGTAGTTATAGGATGGCCTCTCTCTACTAAACTCTCCATGAAATACGAGTATTTTTCTTTTGAGTACTAGATTATGGAATAAACACATTCCTTATTATATAACCAAGTATTGTGAACACCGTGCTATAGAATGTTGAAAATACTTCGTGTTTCAAAAGATTCTGACAGTAGTGAATCCTGGATCTCTGATATAGACCAGGATATTTCCCTTGTCAACTATTCGGTATTTTATAATGATTTAGAAAATTCCAAAATCCTCTCTCAGTCCTATATCGTAGCTCTAGAACAGATTATTTATGTTTCCTTCAATAAGGACGTCATTCCGAAGGTAAACATTAAAAGTGATGTTTCTTGGCATTCTGAGGTGGATTTTATTAATTTTAAGAAAACCCCGTAATTTTATTCTGCTGGATTCTCTCTTTGGTTTTATAGGTATAACTTCCGAATTATCCTAATTTCTTTGTCGAATTCTAAAAGAATGTACGTCGGACCACTATGTACATTATTCAGTCACTTACTTTAGGAATATTTTTATGCTATTTAAAAGGTGTGTATGCATTCTATGCTCCTGTAATCTAATAGGGCAAATGCGAATAACTGCTAGTATAGAAATAAAGTTCATACAGAATTTGAAGTCTATGAATTATTTGATTCTCCAGATACCATGTGGACAGACAGACATAAATAATATATGTCCAGCCCTCCCTCGGTAGAAAAAGTTCAGTACGAAAATTAGAATAATTTGTTTCAAGAAATGTATAAAAAAAATGTAATAAAAAATCAATGTAATTTTACATATATTGGATTAATTATAAGTTTTTTATGTGTATGAAGCATTCTTTTCCCTTCAACTGCCAAACAATAAAAAAATTTACACCGATATAATTGCTAGAGGGCGCCTCTAACATCAGGGCTCAAATTGCGGAAAATTCGATTACCTGCCTCAACATTAACGATGCCTTTGAGTAAGTAAATTATGTTTTAAAGCGCCCAAAGATAAAGTTCATTACGATAACTATGTTATACTTTGAAAGATAATCTAATATTTTTCTGGCGGCCATTCTCTTATAAAACTCATTTAGTATAAACTCTTAATTTTTATTATAGTTTATCAGGGATTTTGTAAAAAATAAACCAATAAGAAGTATTTAAGAAAGATTTTCTCAAGAGCCAATATTACATCTTAACACTCTGACTGGATTTAATGGATTTTATCCTTCTCTCCATTCTCGTGATTGGTCGGAAAATCTTAATGATAAATTTCATAACAGTAAAAATAAGCTATGTTTATAACATCACTTACTGCTACTAAACCTGCATACAAAAATTAATAAAACCTTATTTAACTTAGTTGTAAAACGTACTTTGGAAAACTAATAAATGCACTTAATATGAATGCCGTTGTTCACTTCGTAACTTATAAATTTTAGAAAATACCACTTTTCTCAACACTTGCTTATCTTCAAACTGTTATACAATGGAGAACTGTTATTTTTCATTCAAATACTTATTTAAGGTTTGCAATAGATGTTTATCAAATATTTCATTCGTATATGGCAGTATGGCAATTTACCTCGGGTTTCTTGCTTTTCTTTTATTCATAGCAATTCATATATATAAGATTTTGCAACATTCACTAAATTTAAATTCATTCAAAACTTAATTTTAATTTGTGCAGTACAAATTAAATAACAATATTTATTTAAATTATAAATACCCTAAATAAACTCGTTTCAAAATTTAACATCCAAAATTATTAGAAAATATAATGTGTTTTTTTTTTTAGAAATTTAAAGTTGGCCGTTTTGGGAAATAGTAAAAGAATTAATTTCTCTATCGAAGTTAGGATTTTATTAACAATAATAATATAGTTACTTTCCTTTCCGTAGAAAGCGACAGCATAAAACCTGTCTATTATTGACATTTTTGTACTGATATGTATTGTCCTGACTGGAATTTTTTATGAATTAGGTTTGAGGAAAAAAACTATTTGCTCTCTTGATGGTGGACTGAGTCAGTCATTAGTCACGATTAGCGATTTTGGAAAATAAAAGGCAAAGCATTTCGATCAGCAACAAGGAGTAGCGCGGCGGCATCAAGCATTCTTAGAAAATCGCCCATGCACGCTAGTTATCGTAGTTTTGAACTCGTGATTCAAAACTTGACTCCCAGACAGGTTAGGTGAGATTTTGTGTTATTATATATTTCTTGGCACAGGGTTGTTTAAATGTTTTCTTGCATTTCATTTTTGTTTTCTTCCTGTAGAACTTGAACCAAAGTAACCTGATTGCTTAGATTACCTTGATAATTTATTGAAGTAACTTGCATTTGTTAAAGAAAGTATAACAATTTATTTTCCGGTTAAAATATTATTCAAACCAGTTGAAGATTGAATATTTGTTGAAATTCGATACGTATATCAGTATAAATCATTGACAGAATGTTTATCTGAATAAAAACAGAGATTAAAAAGTCGTATTTTGCGTGAAAGGAACAATATGTACAACATTGCTTATCACACACTACCCCTCCCCCTCTTTCAGTGAATTTTACAAAATACAAGATATTTATATTACTAGCTTACATATGATAGGGAAGTGGACACCTAGGTCATTTGTGACGGTAGGTGTGGAAAATTTTTATTCCGTGGGAAGTACTCGTCAGGCATAATTTATGCCGGGATCAAGCTATCAAAATCACGGTGACATCTGAGGACTGTATATTAATCACACACAACCCTTGCTGAATCTGCTGACACAGGACATGGATCCGAGTATGGAGGTTTGCTAGTCCTTGGACGTGTTGGGGTGCACAAAGACCTGTTTGCAGGTAGCATAGTTTTGTAAAACTAAAGGCGTGCGTCCGTCATGACGCAAATTATGCACGGTTCGAAGCATGTTGAAATTCCGCCGAGGATCTGTTACTAAAGTCTAAGCAGTTGTATGATCCACCAATATAAATAGAGCTAAAAAACTGTCCTGGAAGACTAACGGTTATCCAGCAATACATATCCTTTTGAAGTCATTAAAATTAAATAAATACATTTAATTTCGTACTAATTTTAGTTTAAAATATTTTAAAAATTTGCATTAGTTTTTTTTAACTTTGTAAAATACAATATTAGAACACAAAATATAGGATCACGTGCTTGTGATCACAATAGTTCGGTAGAAGTACAAAGTGTTATAGTTCATATTTTTTAAGTTCTTATTTATGTTTAATAGACATATTTGTATTTCATTTAACACTTGATTTTAACTGTGAATCTCCAATAGCTTTAGTTTTTATCCGCAAGTAAAGTTTTCTTTTGGTTTCATTTCGTAACTTTGAGTACAATGTAAATTTCAACATATGTATAAAAGTTTTTTAATATTTACTTTGGAAGAAGAATTGTATTAATTTTCTATTCCTTGCTAGAGGTATTTTTTATATTATAGAAAAGTTCCCAAGAAAGTTTGTACAGTCATAAAAGAGTAAAATATTGAAATATAAAATAGAATCTTTTCAAACTGTAATAAATAAAGTATATCGAACATTGTTTTGAGGTTATTCTCTATCGTTTATGCACTGATTTGCAAATAGTAGAACTAGGAAATCATATGAAATGAAGGAGGAGGAGCTCTTCTTATTGGAATATAAATTTTCTATTATTTCACAAAAGAAAACTCACAAATTATTGGATAATTGTGAGTTTTCTTTTGTGAAATAATAGAAAAAAAAAAAAAAAATAGGAAATCATAGTTCAATCTAAACTAATCAAAGTTTAATTATGATCTCTGCAGCCGAGATTTCTCACCCTCGTTATGAATTTTACATAAACTAGACTTGTATTCCTGTCTCCGTTGTAAGGATTTGAGGTCTTTGTCCCCCTTACTACCGCCCCGCATCACGTTTACATAGAACATATTGTGCCACAACCCTCTTGTGTACGCTGTTTACTTTTTTAATGAGTCTATAGTACTTATAACATTTTTACTGTACACTTTTTACTCTAGCCTTAGTTTGTGTTAAGTTTGTACTTTTTTATATAACTCCAATGAGCTAAACTTATTTACTACGCAGACACAGCTGATTTCAAGAGAAAAATTCACTTGATCTATTATATTGTCTCTAATTAGGCTTTGGTACATTTTGCAAAAATTAAGAATCAAATTTTAATGCCATGCTTATTATAATCTTATGGAATATGGATGGAACTTTAATTAAATGGAAAGGCGCTTTAATATACTGTAAATTGTATATAAATGTTCGATATTTAAATTGTCATACGAATATTTACAATTTGCCGAATCTGTCAGCGATATCATGTTTTTTAGTGATTCCATTATTCATTTAAATTCACTAATTGCACCCTTGAGAACAACTCCTTCCATACACAACAGATAATAAATTGATAGTAATTATTTTCAGGACAATGTTGCATTATTTTACTAAGTTTATCAACTATTAGGTAATAATCCTACTTAATATTGGAGTATTTGATGTAGTTCTCTAATTACATACCAGAAATATTTATGTATAAAGTAAAACGAATTATATTAAACTTAAAATAAGTTAATATATACTGTATTAAACAGTGAATGAAAATCTGTTATTTTTCAACTCTATATACTCAATTATAATATACAGGGTGTCCCATGAAGAAACGGAGAAGAAACTGTCAGAACTTATTCTTACGGTGAAAATAATGAAAAAAAGTGTTCATATATCAAAAAAGTGTTGTAACATTTTTTTTGTGAACCTTAAATTTTATAACAGAGAGTAAGAGTTAGATTTTATTAACTTTGGCAGACAGGCCTGATCAACCTGGAAAATCCATATCAGCTGGCTATTAAACAGCTGCAGCTCCAGCTGGCCAAACAACAATTGACTCCTACTTCCTGTTGGACTTTGTTACTGACTGTCAGGCTTCACGAGGCTTAACCTCTATCTCTCATGGCGATAGTTTGAAGATTGTTCAGTTGGAAATTGAGTCTCCACGAGGTTATCTATAATGTCTTTACCTACATTGCTCCCTTCCTGGCCCATTACTGGATTGTTGCCAAGGTGAGGTATTTTAATATTCTTTTAAGTCAAATAATGTATGCTACCAATAAATTATAAATACTTTTGAATCCAGATACTTGGAATTAATTTTTCTTTTCTCAACCAACCAGAGTAAATATATTAGTGAAATTAAGAAGCAGAAATTACTTGAGCCTTTATTAATTTGTAAGTTGTACTCATAAATATAAATCCTTTCAGATTGTAAATATTATCATAGTGTTTTAATGGTTCATATTTTCTTAGATCCAAACATATGTTGTTGCAATGGTTAGAACTTTTATTTTAAATAATGCATTTGAAATAACAACAAAATGTACTTTAGGTAATAAATAGTGTTGTGTGGCCTATAAGTTAAAAATTATCTGTTAGTCTGTTTTATTTTTGCTGTTGTTTGTAAATTCAGGATAATAAATGTTGGTAATTTATGCTACGTGCTTTGTCAAAATGTAAGTAAGAAAAGGCATTTGTAGAATAGGAAACAAATATGAAAAGATGTTTTCAAGTGAATTCTATTTAAAGCTTATTTTAGTTAATAATTTATTGTTGGAATTTAATTAACTATATCTCATTATATTGACTACTGTAGATTGAGTAATTGACTAATAGTTAATTTTTGGGGTTATTTACATTACAAACCGATTATATATCTCTCAAAATACTTCATGTTAAGATTATTTCACGGAATATTTAGGTTTCATTGTTATTATTGTTAACATAAAATTTTACGTGCTATTCTGAAGCAACTATTATACATCTTTTAGTTTCAAATATTTTTGTAGAGATTCTATTGTCTGAATTGTGCTCAGGGATTTGTTCGGGAGCGGTTTGTGTGCCTCCACATAGGTCTGCGTACCACTACCCACCCAGTGCCCGTGCTATACCTGCTACTGTGCCTTCCTCCCTGACTGTGAGCCCTTACGGAGGCGTATGGTTGTGATCTACGTAGTTGAATAATTACTTATAAATATCTTTCTTTATTGGATACATATTGATGTTTAATGTGCTTTGTGTAAATATGTGTCTAGTTTATGTAAGTATTGTTTGATTGATATCTATGGGTAAAATACCAGAAGTACTAGTGGCCGGCCAAGGTAATGTTGTTTAGTGTATAATTACTGGTGTTTAGGGTATATTGTATTGA
This sequence comes from Homalodisca vitripennis, assembly GCF_021130785.1. Classification (NCBI taxonomy): domain Eukaryota; kingdom Metazoa; phylum Arthropoda; class Insecta; order Hemiptera; family Cicadellidae; genus Homalodisca; species Homalodisca vitripennis. The sequence continues at coordinate 15,973 of NW_025777295.1, forward strand.
TAAATCTAAGGGTTACCTGTACCCTCAGACTGTTGAGATCCAAATACAGAAATGGTAATCAAACCTTTTTCCATGATATGAAATGTAAAATTACATAATTTTAATAAATATTTCATTTGATATATGTTTCTTGTGCAATAAAAAAAAAACAGGCTCTTAGAATTTTTCTAAACTTAATGATTACATTGAATGAGTTTAGCTTTCTTACATGTATTTCCTTTTCTTAAATTTACCTTGTATTTAACTCACTCTTACTTTGGTTGGTTATAAGGTCATTAATTTTACAACATCATTCAGTAACGGGTCTTTTCCTTGTTCTGACTCCGTTCTCCTACCACACTACTACTGGAAACAAGGTGGCGCCCTCGGATAGTACCGTTAACAATTAACTCTACTACGCCGTTAACTTGTGAAAACCACACCTACCCTTCCCACCCCCTAGACTGAGCAAACTGGGACCGCTACATTTGGCGCTGTCAACGTGGGGCATGGCTTGTGTGGGGACTATATAATATATTTGTGAATTTTTTTTGTTCTGATGGTGATTGATATGGACATTATGGTTGGTTAACTTGTTGTATATTGCAACACTTTTGTCGGTACTCGTAATTATTAGTGGTTTTGTTTACTGACTGTTACACCTCTATTATCTTTTCTTAAATTGTGTGAGAATTTGGTTTCTGCTGTCACCATGAATGCATATTATTTACGTCGTCATGAAAATGAATATGATTTGAAACTTAGAGGTTTAGCTACTACAGGAAATGCAAATGAATTGAGATCCAGGCTCTCTCAAGCTTTTCTTGATAATGTTGAGATTAAGGAAGATGTTATTAGTAATCTAAATGCTGAAACCGAACTTGAAGAATGTGAGGAAAAATTCAATGACCTGTCAAAGCTAGTTGAAGATTATGAAGGAAATACAAAAGACAATGAATATCGAAGACTTTCTGCCCGCCTTTGGCATCTTTACTTGCGAGTGGAGCGTTATACCTGTGAAACTGGACTGGGATAAAGACACAGCGGAGGAGAAAGACGACTTATTACAGAGATCAAAACACATGCTGGATACCTTCCTTTCCCTCTCATCTAAGGTAGCGGAGAAGCTGGACGGTGTTGAAGAAAAGAAGGCGAGTGAAGATACGTCAGTGAATACTGCGGAAGAAGGAGGCACTTCCCAAGATACCAATACAGAAACTCCACCCTCTCAAGGAAATGTAAATCGGAAGAATATCGCACAAGAAAAGCACCTTCCCCCTCTTGGACATGCTGGACAAGGAATATCTACTATGGTTGAAAATAGGAAACTGAAATCTGATCAGTCATGTATAGAGGCAGAAACTGCAAAACCTATACCAGTCTTCAAATGGGGTTTACAGTTTAGTAATGGTCCTGGCCAGAGCATTGGTGCATTTTTGCAGCGGGTTGAGGAACTTCGTCATGCTCGCGGAGTTTCTGAAGCTCAACTTTTTTAGGTCAGCAGTTGATTTATTTACCGGCAATGCTTTAATTTGGTATCGGTCGACCGTGGGCAGAGTCAATTCCTGGGAGCAATTGTGTACGGAGATGAAACTTGTTTTTCAGACGCCGGATTATGACGATATGTTGCTGCAGGAGATTATGAACAGAACTCAAGGCGATCAAGAGCATATTGATCTTTTCATTGCTTCTATGGAGGGTCTTTATGGTCGTTTGTCAAATCCAATTCCGGAACCCATCAGGCTTCGTCAGATTCTTAAGAATCTAAATCATTATTTGCAGGACAAACTCTGTATGTTTGTGATCTCTTCTATTGATGAACTCCGACAAATGGGACGTAAGGCTGAGCTGGGAAGATTGAGAACTACAAATAGTAGGCCTCCTCCTAGGCCAGGCACCGTCTTAGAACCTGATCTAGCTTACTCTCGCACTGATAATCGCAAGAATTCCTCAAATCATCAAGTTCATGCACTTAATAAACCTACGAGTTTTGCCCCAAGGAAGTCCAAATGTTGGAATTGTGGTGAGGAAGGCCACATGTACAGTAATTGTCCTAAAGAGAGGCAACTTTTCTGCTATGGCTGTGGGCATGCTGGTTATCGCAAAACAACCTGTCCTAAGTGTATTCAAAAAAACGGGGTACGAAGGGAGCCTCCTCGGGCATCTTAGGAGTACCTCCCTTATCTCATTTACCGTCAACCAATAAGTTGTCCAATTGTGATTTGGCTTCATTGCCTAAAGGTATAAATTTTCTGATTGAAACTTCCGCTAATGATCCGCGACCTTATCTACCAATTCGAATTTTTGGATTTAGTTGCAAAGCATTGTTAGATTCTGGAGCTTCAAATACAGTGATCGGAAGAGACCTGATGTGGATTTTTGATAAGTTCCCGGCAAAAATTCGGCCATTGTCCAACCAATTTGTAGAAACTGCTGACCACCAGAAACATAAGATTATTGGAAGAGCCAACATTCCTATTACTCTCGCTCATAAAATAAAACATTTATCTGTCATTGTTGTACCTTCTCTATCTCAAACAATTATTTTGGGGATAGATTTTTGGAATGCTATGCATATTGTTATGGACGCCTATGAGAAGTCCTGGGAATTTTCTGAGAACCCACCAACACGAGGCCAGATATGTGCAATTGGTCTACAAGACTCTACCGTATTGACTACGTCACAAAGGGAAGACTTAAATAATCTTTTGGAGAAGTACTTTTGCAATCAAGGAGAGAAATTAGGAAGAACCCATTTAGTGCAGCATAAAATTGACACTGGAGATGCTTCTCCCATAAAGCAACGCTACTATCCCATGTCTCCCGCTAGATTGCAGCTTGTGTATGCCGAACTTGATAAAATGATTGAACAGGGCGTTGTAGAACCTTCAAGAAGTGCTTGGTCCTCCCCAATCATACTTGTGGACAAACCTGATGGTGGCCAAAGGTTTTGCGTCGATTTCCGGAAAGTCAACTCAGTCACTTGCAGAGATGCTTACCCCTTACCTCATGTCACTTCGATTTTGGATCGCTTAAGGGATGCCCAATACTTGTCTGCGTTGGATATCAAAAGCGCTTACTGGCAGATTCCCCTTGAAGCTTCAAGTAAAGAGAAAACTGCCTTTACAATCCAAGGAAGAGGTCTTTTCCACTTTAATGTTCTTCCATTTGGACTCCACAATGCATCAGCCACCTGGCAACGATTGGTTGATAATATATTAGGGATGGACTTGGAACCTTTTGTCTTTATCTACCTTGATGACGTAATAATAGTCACACAGACCTTTGAGAAACATCTTGAAATTCTGGAAGAAGTCTTCAAGCGGCTAGCAGCAGCTAATCTAACCTTAAATCAAGACAAGTGCCGATTTTGCCAACCTGAACTTCGATATTTGGGCTATATTTTCGATGCTAATGGCCTGAGAGTTGACCCTGAAAAGGTGAAAGCCATTTTTGAAATTCCTACCCCTCGCTCAGTGAAGGAAGTCCGTGCATTCTGCGGTACTGCAAGTTGGTATCGGAGGTTTATCCCAAATTTTGCCTCTCGTCTTTATCCTCTTACTTCAATGCTGAGGAAACATAACAACTTTAAGTGGACCATTGAAGCTCAGAATGCTTTTGAAGATATAAAGGGTAACCTTGTAAAATCTCCAATCCTTTCTTGCCCAGACTTTGGGAAGGAATTTACCATTTCTTGTGACGCTTCGGCTGTTGGTGTTGGAGCGGTACTCTCCCAAATGTCAGAGGAAGGAGAAAATGTGATTGCCTATGCAAGTCGGACGTTGAGCAAAACTGAGCAAAAGTTTTCTGCTACAGATCGGGAGTGTTTGGCCGTCATTTGGTCAATTGAAAAGTTCCGCCCTTATATAGAAGGAGTTCACTTTGTTGTTGTAACTGACCATCACAGTTTGTTATGGCTTCATAATTTAAAAGATCCTCAAGGAAGATTGGCACGGTGGGCATTACGTCTTCAAACCTTTTAACTTCACTTTGCTGCATCGCAAAGGTAAAGAACACGTCGTTCCGGATCTTTTGTCTAGGAACCCATTAGAATCTGTACCTGCAGAATTTATCGTTGATTCCCTCACTAACTGTTTTCCGATTGGGGACAAGTGGTATCTGAAGATGATCGACTCAGTAAAAGAAAAGCCTGACCTTTACTCTTCATGGAAAGTTGTCGATAATCAGCTCTGGAAGTGTGTCCCTTCATCTACTTCGGTTGGTGATGAGCAAGAAGATTGGAAGCTAGTTGTACCCAAGGATCAGCGTGGGAAACTCTTCAAACAATTTCATGACGCTCCTACATCTGGACACTTGGGCACGTATAAAACCTACCACAGACTCTTACAGAAGTACTATTGGCCTAAGATGAGAAAGGACACCGCAACATATGTCTCTCGCTGTAGGGTGTGTCAGCAAGCTAAGTCGGCTACCTTAAAGCCAGCAGGACTTATGGGGTCTCAGAGAGTAGTGGACCGACCGTGGCAGACAATAAGTCTGGATCTGATGGGACCTTTTGTAAGATCATCAAGAGGTTACAAGTACCTGATGGTAGTGGTGGATTACTTCAGCAGGTATACCCTTCTGTTTCCATTAAGAGCAGCAACTGCAAGACTTGTTGCTAAACATTTGGAGGAAGATGTATTCTTGGTATATGGGGTTCCTAACATTGTGATTTGCGACAATGGATCTGAATTCATTGGTCAACCATTTCGAGATTTGCTCAAGGAATATAAAGTGAAGACTATCTACACTCCTAGTCATCATCCTCAAGCAAACCCAACGGAGCGGGTGAACCGAACTATAGGGAACATGTTGAGATCTTATGTTGGGGATAATCACCGCAATTGGGATATTAAGTTACCTCAGATAGGGTGTGCCCTACGAACGGCAGTACATGAGACCACTGGTCATTCCCCAGCCTTTCTTGTATTCGGACATGAGATCAACTTATCGGGTGAGGGATCTGGGAATCTTGGTGAAGAAGATTTGCCTCAGCTTTCCGATGCAGGTGATCACCTCCAGAAACTGACGCGCTTGAATGAAGTTTTTAAGGAGATCAAAGAAAGGATGAAGAGGGCACATGAGATTAATGCTCAACGATACAACCTGCGGAGGAGAGAGCAGCAGTTTAAAGCAGGTCAACTTGTATGGAAGAGGAACTTCACCCAAGCGGATGCAGTCAACTACAAGTCATCCAAACTCTTTCCAAAATTTGTTGGGCCTTACCGAATTAAGAAGAAAATATCTCCAGTGACCTATCAGCTCCAATCAGAAGATGGGAAATTCATGGGCACCTGGCATACCTCGGACTTAAAACCTTATCTTCAGTAACGGATGAAAATTTGGGAAATTTTCTCATGAGGAGAGGGGGTGGTGTAACATTTTTTTTGTGAACCTTAAATTTTATAACAGAGAGTAAGAGTTAGATTTTATTAACTTTGGCAGACAGGCCTGATCAACCTGGAAAATCCATATCAGCTGGCTATTAAACAGCTGCAGCTCCAGCTGGCCAAACAACAATTGACTCCTACTTCCTGTTGGACTTTGTTACTGACTGTCAGGCTTCACGAGGCTTAACCTCTATCTCTCATGGCGATAGTTTGAAGATTGTTCAGTTGGAAATTGAGTCTCCACGAGGTTATCTATAATGTCTTTACCTACATTGCTCCCTTCCTGGCCCATTACTGGATTGTTGCCAAGGTGAGGTATTTTAATATTCTTTTAAGTCAAATAATGTATGCTACCAATAAATTATAAATACTTTTGAATCCAGATACTTGGAATTAATTTTTCTTTTCTCAACCAACCAGAGTAAATATATTAGTGAAATTAAGAAGCAGAAATTACTTGAGCCTTTATTAATTTGTAAGTTGTACTCATAAATATAAATCCTTTCAGATTGTAAATATTATCATAGTGTTTTAATGGTTCATATTTTCTTAGATCCAAACATATGTTGTTGCAATGGTTAGAAACTTTTATTTTAAATAATGCATTTGAAATAACAACAAAATGTACTTTAGGTAATAAATAGTGTTGTGTGGCCTATAAGTTAAAAATTATCTGTTAGTCTGTTTTATTTTTGCTGTTGTTTGTAAATTCAGGATAATAAATGTTGGTAATTTATGCTACGTGCTTTGTCAAAATGTAAGTAAGAAAAGGCATTTGTAGAATAGGGAAAACAAATATGAAAAGATGTTTTCAAGTGAATTCTATTTAAAGCTTATTTTAGTTAATAATTTATTGTTGGAATTTAATTAACTATATCTCATTATATTGACTACTGTAGATTGAGTAATTGACTAATAGTTAATTTTTGGGGTTATTTACATTACAAACCGATTATATATCTCTCAAAATACTTCATGTTAAGATTATTTCACGGAATATTTAGGTTTCATTGTTATTATTGTTAACATAAAATTTTACGTGCTATTCTGAAGCAACTATTATACATCTTTTAGTTTCAAATATTTTTGTAGATTCTATTGTCTGAATTGTGCTCAGGGATTTGTTCGGGAGCGGTTTGTGTGCCTCCACATAGGTCTGCGTACCACTACCCACCCAGTGCCCGTGCTATACCTGCTACTGTGCCTTCCTCCCTGACTGTGAGCCCTTACGGAGGCGTATGGTTGTGATCTACGTAGTTGAATAATTACTTATAAATATCTTTCTTTATTGGATACATATTGATGTTTAATGTGCTTTGTGTAAATATGTGTCTAGTTTATGTAAGTATTGTTTGATTGATATCTATGGGTAAAATACCAGAAGTACTAGTGGCCGGCCAAGGTAATGTTGTTTAGTGTATAATTACTGGTGTTTAGGGTATATTGTATTGATAAATCTAAGGGTTACCTGTACCCTCAGACTGTTGAGATCCAAATACAGAAATGGTAATCAAACCTTTTTCCATGATATGAAATGTAAAATTACATAATTTTAATAAATATTTCATTTGATATATGTTTCTTGTGCAATAAAAAAAAAACAGGCTCTTAGAATTTTTCTAAACTTAATGATTACATTGAATGAGTTTAGCTTTCTTACATGTATTTCCTTTTCTTAAATTTACCTTGTATTTAACTCACTCTTACTTTGGTTGGTTATAAGGTCATTAATTTTACAACATCATTCAGTAACGGGTCTTTTCCTTGTTCTGACTCCGTTCTCCTACCACACTACTACTGGAAACAAGGTGGCGCCCTCGGATAGTACCGTTAACAATTAACTCTACTACGCCGTTAACTTGTGAAAACCACACCTACCCTTCCCACCCCCTAGACTGAGCAAACTGGGACCGCTACAGTGTAACCGATTTTGTCTATTCTTCGTACGTTATTTGTTTGATTAAAATTTGATTTTCTTAAAGTTTACGTATAATTTTTTATTGGCTTATTTTAAATTATCTTAAGAAATTAATTCTTTACAAGTTTTGTTATAGAATTTTACGTGTTTGTTACACATTTAACAAAGTTAATCTACTTGGAACCTAAATAAAACTTGTTTTTGGACACCGAATTTTGCGTATTTCTTTAGATATCTTAAAAATTACTGCAGCTAGAGGTCTGGTATCAATTTTATTAAATTTTTCAGTTCAATTTGCATAATATACTATAAATTTTACGTCCTGGGTTTGTGCAAAACAATTTAATATGGCTCCCTTTTAACGATGGCACTGAGATCTGGGCGAAATCTTTCACCCTGTATAGCTCGCTAACTAAGCGTTTCTGGACCTATGTGTATATGAACTTTTTTTCATTATTTTCACCGTATTTTCCTGACAGTTTCTCCGTTTCTTCATGGAACACCCTGTATTTAGCCCATAAAATTATAAATATTACGCTGTTTACTTCCTTAATGTTTTGCTACTGAATGTTCTAATTCCTTTTTCATCTTTTTCATGTTTACGCATTCACTACACAAGCCTTTTTTAGGCAATGTGTCGAAAGATTTTTCTCTGGAAGATGCTTTATTTTTATTAAGAGCTACGATCACGTCATCAATATAAGTGAGACTTATGCCTAATCTGTGTAACTATAATTAATACTATTTTATAAATGCTTTCAAATTTGTTAATTGCACCATCAGGTTGTCTTAGTATAAATAAATTAAATTGTAATAATCAATTTGAGATTTTAGTGTTTTTCATTTTAATTTTTAATGAAACTCATGGATTTTTCAGAAGTTATAGTTGTAAAATAAGTTTTAGTTAAAAATAGCATCTGATATTTTCAAACCGATGCACCCTTTATAACAATTCAATTTAATTAAATTTCAATATAATATATTTCATTTAATCTAACTTAATATTCGATTATTTCCTAATGAACTATAAAACGAATAAATTATTGAACAGAGTTGTCTATTACAATGAATAATTTAGTAAAATGTCGATTCCATTGAAATTACAGTCTAGGTCTTTATTTTTTGTATTCTCTGTGTTTAGTAAAATAAATAAATTAAACTGTCTGACTAAATCTAAAACGGCGCATTGAGAAAATCTATAACTACTATTGTTTAATCTGTTGAGATGTATATCATGCGTAATGATAGATTCGTAGTTTTAAGATTTTTGTAATTGCTTGTCGGATAATGTATGAAAAATGTCCATATAATGCACGGTTTTTTCAGTATGTTTGTTTTGTACTTTATTATATAAATGTACTTTCAGCTACATCTTTTTTGGCATGACAAATACTTAAAATTTGGCTTAGAGATGTGTTGTAAAATTACTTGAACAACATAAATTGTAATGATTTAGTAACACGAACTTTCATAGAAATGAGATAAAAATCTTTCAATCGTTTCATGTCAAACGTAGTCTGATCGTAGAAATTTTTCAAACAGGGTTTTTAAAATCTACATTTTAGAAACATAAATGTTATTTTATTTTGCAATACTTAGCAAAAACAACTTCTATTTTATATCGTTTATCATTACATAAAATAACTTCAAAATAAAAATTAAACTAGCTAAATGTGTAAAGCTCTACGTGAGCAACTCCATACAGCTATATCAAACAAGCATACAGTAAGGTTTACACAGAACAGCCGCAAACAGATAAATGGAAATATAATCTGTTCAATGTTTGCTGCTACATGTCTCAAATGTCCCTATACAACGCATGATGATATAAATAAATTTCATAACATAATAACATCTGTCAAGTTAGGATATTATTAATGTATATATAGCTTCAAAAATGTTTATATTTAATACATCCAATGTATAAAAATCAAATTGTGCCTGTCTATGTGTTCGTGTTCGCGTGTGTGTGTGTGTTTTACTCAACATCGGAAAAAAACTATCGAAATTGAAATTTTTACATTGACATTTTTAGGATTCCTGGTTAACGGCCTATTTTTATTTCAAAAATCCTTATGGGCTTCGCCCTACTTGTCTCTATAGTCGCGGTAAATTCCATCTTGATATGTAACTTTGTATAGTAATAAAAAATTATTAGGAATTGAGAGAGTCTGTTAAATATAATTAAATATTCTGTGTAAACATTGTTTATTAAAAGCACATCCATATAATTAATTAATTTAAGGAGTATTTCTTTTACATTTCTAGGCTTGAAATAATTTACAAAGATTGATAGTATACTTATATTTTAACCTGATCTGCAACCGCTGTTGAACTCAGAGTAAGAAAATACACTTATAGGAAAATTAAAAGTGCTTTTATAAATATACAAAATATACTTTTAACTTACAGTTTTATCAAATATTAAGAATGGATTGTCTGGTCAGTATTGCAGTATTGCAGATATCAAATACCAAGTTACTATATAACTTACACTGAACAATTTAATGGTTGTTATAAAACCCATCTTAAATGTCATTTGACAGAAGTAGGTTTCTCAGACTTGTGCATAAACATGTAATATTATAAGAAAACCTTCGACGAAAAAATTTATATTGCATTATTAAACCCCTTAAAATTATTATATTAATTGTTGTGCATACCCACATGCATTTTTTAACGTTTCGAAAGTTAATATTTAGCCTTTTAGCGTCCATGTTCGAATATAAAATTATCTTTGACAAATTTAAAGAATAAGACACGTATATTTATACATTACACTGCAACACAATATTTGTTTTAACTAAATTGAAAAGTGACTGTTTGACACGAATAGTATAGTAACGTGACGTGAAAATAAATGTTTGTTCGAATGGGTGAATAGAGAGGCAAATTAACTGATGATTGCTATAACTGATGTCGAGACGTCAAATAAATTATCTGCATGCATAATCGGTTAATAATGCTTATTATTGTATGGTCTAACGTAATTAATAATTAATTCATATTTATGGAAAATATCATTGTTACTTTTGTACGTGTCGTATTGTGACTATATTTGAATGGTCTCCTCGTAATTACTGACGTCATGTTTTAATATTAACAAAAATAATTATAATATACTTTTTAATCTTATACCGCATCAAGTAACTGTACTTATCATGCATAGTTCTCATTGATATATAGGTAACCATGTGTTATTTTTTTAATTAATAATACAAATTTTTTTATAAAAAGAAAACAGATTCAAAACATGTACTAAAATGAAGACAATAAACAGAGATATTTAATCTGCCTTGTCATTGATGTAATTCACTGACATCATTTAATTCGTAAGACCGTGTTCTAAGAAAACTATTTATTTTTAAACCTTTTTACATAACCGCGTTCTATTTTCATATTGCACATTTTCTATTACATAACTAGTTTTGACTATATTTAAAATTTGGTCGCTAAAATGTAGTATATATATAAATTGTGTGATAGTTGGCTTTAAGTAACTTTCATTTTATCAAAATAGAATGCATTCTTAATTTTCAGCTCCTTGATTTTAGTACAAGTATTATATACGGAGGTTTATTTTTTTAGTGACTAATGTTGTGTATTCCCTCCTGCAATTAGGATACATAAAAATTTAGGTAACTTAATTTAGTAGATTTGTTATTTTATAGTTGAACGTGACGATTCTTAATTGAACATTCATTTAATCAAAACTAAGAACGTATCTTATTCCGTACTGTTGCTTGGCATTCATAAATTAAATAATATAAATAGATAGAAAAGTACGTTTCAGCTACCTATTCTATCTCATCGCTCTTTACCATGTTTCAAACGCCTCTTGGAAAGATCCTGACAAAAATATAATTATTTCCCTAGTGACTATGGGGTAATCTGTGTTTATTTCAGAAGCGCTATATTCATATGTCTCATTGCTGCTGATAGAATGCAACCCAAACGATTCTTTGTTCTATTAGGACAAGAAGCTTATAAAATTGCACCTAATCCTGTAAGGATCTTTGCTCTGCTTCCGAATTGACAGGATATTGTGGATGGGAAAGGTTGGCGGTAGAGGCAGCCTCCTATTGAGATTCACGAAAAAAATTAGGCCACTAATCTCAAGTCATGTCCCCTCGGAAGGAGGGAAAGCCAGCTCTGAACCAGCCTCTCCAGTCAAAGCAGGTAGAGGTAGCACCCTATTGAATTATCCTTGCGCCCCAGAATCTCAATATTTGCGGTTAGTGGTGTTTCCTGGACATCCATACGGATATCCAGTGACCCATCGGTTTTTTGCTGTACCCAGTATGGGTTCAACTGAAAGTTATAAACCAGCCAGAAGTGAAGCCTCTGGGGAAACTCAAACGATTAGTAAGTGTGTATGAACGAATGTATATCCCCTAGCATCTGTGAAGTATGGTCATTAAAATAAATATACATCTCAGAAACTTATCCCGTCTGTTTGTTGAGTGCCATGATTCAACATTTTGTAAGAGGAATTTAATTCGGAACTCTGATGTAAGCTGAGAAGCTTCCTTCAGCAACTCTGAGACATTGAATTTTGATTTGAAAAAATCCAATATCGGCACTAAATACTCTTCCATTGATCCTGACGGCTTCAACATTGGCTCTAACAGGGATGAGATTTGGTCAGTTATTCTGAACAAAGATTAGCTCCCTATCATTTTTAAGGCAGGTCAACTTAAAAGTAAACATCTCATCGGAAGTAAACATCTCGGCATCTCGTTACTCCAAGCAAGTTTTCATTTAAAGGTGTCATGCACGAGTATTATATGGAGTCCCAATCTAGAATAAGAAGCTTCCCACAGCAACTGTGATGTGTCTTATAATGAGGGTATTTTTAGCAATAAATCCTGTCGCGTTATTACAGGATTGATTTTTTATATTACCTGCAATAGTGACCTCACTCGGACCAATACCATGGATACGATCTTTCCATAAGTTTTGAGAACTAAAGACCCGACTAGGACTTCTTTCAGTCGTATAGTTGTTAGTCTGTTTGTGAAAAAGTGTTAATAGAAACTATAGGATTTAAACTTGATACACGGGCTCCTCTTGGTCAAAGGAAGATTGCTATTAATTTAAAAGTCAAATTAATGAAAGGAAGGCACTACGTCCGTCTGTGGGCTACCTCTTTCGTTACGTTATGTCCTTCGATCCTTAATGGTCACGTTTGTTTTAGTATAGCATCAAAGCTATTCCACTGAACTGTTACTAATAATTATTTAACTTAAAATATATTTACACTTAAGCAATAGAAAGTTAGTGGGCTTTAATTATAATTTACCACGCATCACGAAAAAAGGGTGAATTTCCATGCAAAATCTATTGGTTATTTTATTACAATAGGTATGTTTACTCATGTTACGCACACATGTTAAAATGCCATATGGTTGAAACCTAAATTTGCTTTGCAAATAAATGTATTCTCTGGATTTTCTCGATGCCATTATAATTATCCATAAGACAAATGGAAATATGTTTTAAACGCTTCCCCAAATTTCATCTAGTAGCATGCACTATCATATAACATAATGTTACTTACATAGAACATAATGTCACTTAGAGAGAAATAAAGCTTTATCCAAAATGCCAAGTCTACAGATGGATTCGAGCTCAAGATATCGCGCGTCGTAGAGACAGAAATTCAGACATTTAATTTTTTTGTAGTCTCTCAAGTGACAGGCTTCGATAATGTTCAAACCAAAATAACGTCAAAGTAATGTAATGTTGACTGTAAAACAGTAATGTTGATGTCTGGGAGAAAACGTTGCAGTGTAAAGAATCACACTATTGGCATTTTGGTTTATTTATTTTATTACAACTTAAAGGTTTAACAGTTTGCTCTAATATTATGTCATTCCATATCGAAGGTGCGTTCATAGGTATATAATGGGGTAAAACATTTGAATTCCATTTATTGCACATCCTTATATTATCCAATGTCAGTAAAATAATTGTATAATATTCGTTTTTAAGATGTATGTTCTTAAATACAGTATTCCAAACTCTCTCTCTCTCTCTCTCTCTCTCTCTCTCTCTCTCTCTCCTCTCTCTCTCTCTCTCTCTCTCTCTCTCTCTCTCTCTCTCTCTCTCTCTCTCTCTCTCTCTCTCTCTCTCAGATTATTGAAATCTAAAATTTTATTACTTAATATCTTAGGAGAAGTCTGCTGTAAACCTCAGTTTTATAAATAGAGGATCACTTAGGAAGTGGATATACTGTCCTCGCCTAGCAGTCGCCAAGATTACAATTTTCATAAGAAGACAGGAAAGCTCAGACTCGCAGGATAGTGGTACGAGATGAGGAGTACAATAAGCTTTCGTGTGCAGGACAAAATTGCAGTGGTATATGAAGGATTATTTGCACATGCTTTATAAGGGTAATATCTCATTATGAGTTTCAAATAAGAATTCATTACATTACAACGCTTTCAAACTTTTTTGTCGCTAGAACACATCTACACTATATTAAATTATCTCAGCTTATTGAAATGGTAATTTTAAAGGTGAATTATCCTAGTAAATCTGCATCATATATGAAATTGCACTAAGCACTACCTTACAATGATCCCTTAAACAACGGGAGTTTTGGACATAATGAACATGTGAAGTTATGTGATGAAATTTCTTTTAATTTCATAATTTTTTTGAGATTATACAACACAAATATAACATCTGTAAATTTTAAACTGAAATTAAACAGCGTTAAATTATACCAAATATTTTATAACTTTACGTACTACGACTATACCACTCTACTTTACCATTTTCATACTTTTCTATAGATTTCTAAAAATATATGGCTACATGGGTTAAGGTTGCCATTCTTATAACACACAAAAGTTAGAAAGTAGTAGAATATATTCATTGCATGCTTTTTTTACAAATACGACAAGTGGTTGATAAAAAATAAATAAATAAAAATATTTTGAAATATCTTTACGATCACCATTCATTATGATATGTTATTTTCTTTAACACGTCTTAATCAGCTTAAACATTTTGAAAAGTTACTGTGATGCGATTATTCAATTTAATTATATTATATTTTACCCAAACCAACAAACGGACAATTTAACTAAGCTAGACAATGTTGAAGATGGAGCTTATATTAGCTATTATAATCAATTTGATCTTAATTCAATCACTACATTGAAAAACGCAGTTTTTTATAAGCCTGAAGAAGATATACTTGCTATCGAAAGACCTCACAAAATAAATAGTTATGAATATTGGTTCTAGTGTTTGTCTTCAGATGAGATGCCTTACTTGTTTTCAGCTGAAAACTTGAATGGTGGAGTTTGATAGAGTAGTATGTGGACACCGTGTATATCAAAACAAATATTCACCGAGGGTAGCTTCTTTTTGGTTAATCTAATGTTGCATTTCTATCCACATATGGAACCATTTCTCATCCTAATTACACTAACTGAAGTCGCGCTCCTCTATTTGCTCTTTATACAGTCTTCAATGCAGGACAACAGCCAGATAAACTACAATATATTATGATCACTTAATATGACCTAGTTTAGACTGCAGTGGAACAGTATAAACTGATGTAACTCGAGATTAATAAGGTCGCATGTGCAGAATGTTCCCAAAACTGTATACTTTCTGTTGGTTGTGTGATTGTATATGTGAAATATTACCCAATCCTGGGAGTCAGTGTGGTGTAATTTTCAAAATCTTTGGTACAAAGGTTTCTGGATACAGAGTTTCTGTACACAGAATATATGTTTCAAATAAGTTATTAAAAAGTATTATAAGCTCTTTTTTCCAAGCTGTAAACAACCTCTAGTCTCACTTTAATAATCATATTGTATTGTAAAATTAATTAGTTTGGGAACCTTTTCAACGTATACAATTGAAAAACCCATTTTAAAATCAGGAATTTAATAGAAACATATATATATATATATATATATATATATATATATTATATATATATATAAAAAATTAATATTTATATACTATAAACTAGTATTACATTTGTATACATACTTGTAGTGTCTCCAAATAAATTTTAGTTGTAAAAATCTTTTACTTTTTTTTTATTTAACCTACGATCTACCGCGGAATTAAGTAATAAAATATAATGATACAAGATACACACTGTCTTGTACTCTTTACAATTAACGAACTACTAAAAAACATTCATATGCTTAAAGAGTATTATAAGTAGATTGAAAAGCGACAGAACAGTATAAAAACCTATAAAGTAAACAATAAACACTACTGTAGACAGAATGTGTAATATCTAAGGAATTATATATATATAGTGGAATCCGTTATGGTTTTAAAAGGTATCATTTATACCGGATAATGTTAAAGACTTAAACAATTTGTTAGACAAAAACCTATTATTAACGAGGCATTGGGTTTGGAACAGGTGTATTTAATGGAATCGACGCCCATTGTTTTCTAAACAACGGCAGTAGGGCCGTGCGGGACT
>NW_025777296.1:0-25246 GCF_021130785.1 Homalodisca vitripennis
TTTTGAAGTGCCTGATAATAGAATCTTTGATTCAGAAAGGCCTTGCATCAATAATTAAAAATTATATTGGAAAATGTTGTAATACTCCTTTAATCTAGTGATACTTTTAAACCCCAAATAAACCGTTTTTCTTCCAATGCTCCAAGATCCTACATACAATAATTTAATACTTTTATTTTTGTGAGGCCTTTCGATAAGCAAGGCTATATTTCGTCAGACAAATTACTTTGGGTGATGTTTTTGACGAAGATAGCCTTGCTATCGAAAAGCCTCACAAAAAGATAAAAGTATTAAATATTTCGATTTTATGTTTTATAGTAATTACGTTTACACAGTTATACACAATAATGTTCCATCTACAACATTTAAAACTCTTGGAAAGGCAAGTGAAAAAGCAAAAACCGGTGAGTAGCCTCTGGTTTCAATTTTGCGAATCGAAATTGGTTAAATTTCAAAAAAGTAAAGAATTCCACCTAAATATTATTGTTTAACATAATCTTTATTTTAAGATTAATTTTATTTATCAATTATGGATACAAGGCAAATACGAGGACTTAAGTATTGAAAACTAAACACTTAAGTGATAATAAACTGTTGCAATAATTTATATTTTCATAATTTAACATCTAAATTTGTTCAGAGCTATATTAAGGTGTTTACCATAACACGTTACTTTTCTTCGAAAAAGTGTATTGGTCATAGCTAATTTGAACTTTCTTGTTGTTCTGAAAATTTCAAAGGCGTGAGTATTAATAATGATAATTAATAATAGTACTTTTGGTTTAGATCTTAAAAACTGTTTTTGCCTGGGCTGTCCAATCCTGTGTGCAATATCACTAGAAACATGTTGAATTTGCACCATCTATAAATACAAACTATTCGTGTACAATTTTTGAACAATGTAAGAAATTAGGCTGATATATATTGAGTCACTCTTTTTATATGAAAGAGATTGCTCTCGAATGTGATATTAAAGAATTATGTTTTTCAAGCCACCGTGATATTATACTGTGAGACCAGTAGAATAAGACTGGTTTCAATTTACTGAATAATAAAAGTAAATAATATATATAGAGTCCTCACACCAGAGCTTTCAATTGTATTCTACCTGCAGAAAGGAACTAAGTCTTATATTTGTAATATACTTGCTTATAGCAGAATATGAATTTCAATGTGAAGTTGTTGTAGAAATACAGATTTTGTTGTGCTTCAATCAATTTAAAAATGTCCGTCGATTTCAATATCTCCATACCAAACCATAGGCAGCTTTATTTTAATTTTTCTCGGATGATGTTTTGTTTCCCAATCTCTTTACATTACTACTTGATCAAGTTCTTTGTTTCAGACTGATGAAGAATTTTTACCTATGGTAAATAGCTGATTTGGAAAACCGAACCGTCCTCAATTTATTCACCCTTCATATGGCAGATCTAGATGTATTACTTACTTCTCTACAACATGAATTAAATAAATAAATATATTAGTTTTATAATAACTCGGTTTTTGAAACTTGTGTGCTAATTATTTTCTAATCCAAAAAAATTCAAATACGTATAAAGGTTTTTAAGGTGGTGCCAAGCAGACATTTCAAGTTCTATTTCTCATTTCCATACGATATACGTGTCACTGTTGTTCAATGTTGAAAGTCATACAAGTGTATTCAGCTTGCATAAAAAATTTAATTAACTGTAACAATTTTTTAAATTTCAAAACTTTGATTTCCAAGATTTTAGTTTAGTTTTTTCAAGATACCCGTACACTATGTACCCGGCATGAAATTAAGCTTGTCTAGCCCCTCAAGTCCCTTCGCTAGCGTCTCCCAACTAACACTTTTTAATAGTGTCTGTTAATGCGAAATTATTACAGTACATTAATGGAATCTTCAATATATAAATATAAATATATATAATAAATATATATAAATATAATATATATATATATACATATATTAAACTCGAGTGTACGTGTTGGGTGTATTAAAAAAGGTAAACTAAAATTTATATATATATATACTATATATATATATATAACTATATATATATATATGATGCAAGAAGCCATGTGGGGAGAAAAAAAAAAAAAAAAAAAATTGGGGTGAGAACGGAGGTAGGATTGGTTAATTTGGAAATTGGTTAACACATTAAATAATGTTTTATAAATTTGGTGTATAAGTATTTATTTTTAAGATGATGACTAACTATACAGGAAGAAAGCCGAGCAAAAGAACCCCTACTTACAATTATAATCCTACCTCAGGCCAATCAACGCTTGCTAGGTTTAGGGAATCTATTCATTATCGATATTTCCACTTCAATGATTCAAAGAATTTGATTATGGCTTATCGTAACTTTAAAACTTTACTTTCCTTCCTTTTACAATAATATTTTTAAACTTTTTTTGGTAAACATAGATTTATTAGAAAGCAAGATTTTCATACATGATCCATTAGATTTTGTAGTTTGTTATATATGCTGTCAGGTGAGGTCCACTCTAGCGTATTTCCTTTTACGATTTAATTTTATTTGTTTCCAGGCTATCCACTTGAAAGGCAGTTAAGTTTTTACACGGGCTCGAGAGTAGGCTATCTCAAGGAAAAAAATCACCCGTTGCTCACCCGGGCAACTGTTAACGATAAAGAAGATCCATCATCCCTCGACAATCAGTAAATAATATAAGAACCTACTATTTAGTGTTAATCCCACGAAAACTGCTTTAGAGAGAGCCTATTCAAATTGCCCGCGGGTCACATTATTAAATTCAATGATATTGAGAACTATCTTTAAGTAAAAACAACAAATTACATTTTACAATTGTTTTACAGTTAATTCAGCACTCTGTATAACATAGCCCATAACGAGCTCAGATTAGGAAGGTTTCATTTTCCATCAAAGTAGTACAGTCTGTTTTATAACACATTATTATCAATATTTATTGTAGTGAAAATCTGTTTTTAGAATAATTAAGTTTATTAAACGTTAATTTTACTGTTTTTACAAGGTGGCAAAATAAATTAAATTGTTTATACTTCATTTAATGGTTTTGTGGTGGATTTTCTATAAACATTAAATTTAACATGAGATACAAATTGTAGATAAAATTGTTTGATTATTGTGTGTTATTTTTAAAAACCGGACCATTCAAATACACTCATATCTCCCCAGCAATTGCAGTTAGTTGGAAGAACTTCCTGTTCAGGTAAACTAGACACTGTGGTTTTGCAATAGTTGATCAAAGCTTCAGCACACAGCAACAGCGCACATATGCACAATGCCCACCCGCCACAATCGTAAAAATCGAGATACACATCCGGTGTTGCAGCACAGCAACCAGTAAATGATGAGAGTTGTAGACCTGTAATTTCCCTACCATTAGTTCGACCACACAACGCATTCCTATTGTACAACGCGGGTATCTGTAGACCATTTATTTTGTTTTTTATTTCATTTCCAATGTAACATAATCGTATCGCATGGCAAATTTGTGGTATGCCCAGAAAAAATTTTTCTAAAAAATAATATAATTGTTAACAACATGAGGATAGTATATTGTTTGAACGAACCGGGATTTAAAGTAATTGAATTCCACAGAGAAATTTATTAATGCATTGTAACCTAATAAGAAATAATAAATATTAAAAAAACCAGTATAAATACTGTTACAGAAAAATAGCTGGTAGTTTAGAGTTGAATGAAATATTCAAAAGTATGTGCACATACTTTGCTAGGTAAGTTATCCTTGCAGAATACTTATACTCCTATACGCAGATCCCTGTAACTACAGTATTGGAATATTCAATTCACACACCGCTAGCACGGTACATCACACTTGAGAGCTTCTAGTAGTGGATGATTGCCAATCACACTTGTTGCTCCGATAGGGTCTTTTAATGTGATGTATGAATAAATTCAACTAAAAATCTACTTCGTTTTTGTATGGAATGTTGTATTAATAAATAAAAATGAGTCACAAACACTTTATCTGTTTGGAAAAGGGAGGTAAGAATATTAAAATTTTTGAGGGTAATATTTATATTTTCCTATAAATTAAAGATCTTGTTTTAATTGCTTTTTAAAGTTATACAATTTAAATTTTATTAGTCTCTAGATACACATACATACGCCTTTAATATTTCTTGAGAAAAGTGGCATGTTTAAAAAACAGATTAAATACAAATAAATCGGCAAGGGAAAAATATTACATGTAGTTTATCTGCCAAAATGAACGATATCACTACTTGAAAAAGTGTTGGTTACTCTTGGTTTGTAGGTAAAGCTAGTTACTTAAAATCGAATTATTATACACATATCATCAGATATCATGTATTAGATTTTATGGCAGCACTTAAAGATGACTTACATCTAAAAGCTATTAAGTAATTTTTCGGCTTGTCACTACCTGTAGAAGTTTTTATATATAGCTTTATACATTATCTGGTTTCTTTACTTTGGCCCAAAATAATGACCATCCTATTACTCATGTGGGATTTGCAACTGATAGTCAAGAAAGATTTTCAAAAAGGTATTAACAATACGAGCAAGAATTGGCCAACCAATTTGGGGGGGTAACTTATTATAAAAAATTTATAATATACAGTATAAGGGAAAATAAACTTTTATAAGATTCACAGCCTGAGATTAAGTGTCTGTTTTTTATGACATTATAAGGAAGTTGTAGAGAAATTATAAAATAAAAGTACTATTTTGTCATTGAAATTGCAGTGTTTGCATTAACGAAGCAGTATGACCAATAATGTTGACTAAAATAAAATTTAGTTCCAGTTTGTTTGCTAATGTACACAACTTTTACATGCATTGCAACTGATTGTGAGTATTTAAACACAGAACTGCAACATTGCAGGACAGCCGTTTATGTGTCCTAGCCAGGCTTAATTAAACTTCATTGTTCCTGATATTGAACAACCGTATTGAAAAGGAACTGTAATCTCAAAATTTATTCCTGTTACACAACATCACAGCCTGCATCCGAATAGCAAGAATATATGACACAGTGACTGTCAAACATGGCAGACAGCTTATGTGGTCCCTAGTCTAGGCTTAATTAACTTCATGATATTACCAACTATAGAAAAGGATTGCATCGCAACAATTGTTCTATGTACCAACATCACAGCCTTCACCCGATAAGTAAGAATATATAATATCACAGACGGTGCAACATGGCCAGACAGCTTATGTGTCTAGCTAGGCTTATTTACTTCATGATATTACCAACGTATTGAAAAGGAAATGCATCGCACAATTGGGTGTCCATGTACACAACATGCACATGCCTGGCACCTGACAGTCAATTAGATATGACACAGACTACAACACAGCAGATGGCGTATGCGTTGTACTAGAAAGTTTCCCAATATGAACATTCTATGTATGATTAAACTCATTTATAAACCAGTTATATAGAAATATACATTTTGAGTTTACTATATTAATACAATATAATAATTCGTAATTATTTTCTCAAAGTTGAAATGTTTCCTAACTGTAATTAATTCTCTTGCAAAAACAATAGCATGTCGAAAAAAACTGGGACGTAAAATAAAAAAGGAGTTCAAGGTAGACTTTCCAGTCAGACATTAATTTTGGAAGGGGTAGTCCACAAGGGTCT
Organism: Homalodisca vitripennis; assembly: GCF_021130785.1. NCBI lineage: Eukaryota > Metazoa > Arthropoda > Insecta > Hemiptera > Cicadellidae > Homalodisca > Homalodisca vitripennis. Next base: position 5,626 of record NW_025777296.1, read on the forward strand.
GGACCATAGACTCACAGTCCTATAGAACACCAACGAGTATTGTCCTAGTGCTCCAGTGTCATGAACACAGACTGTATCGTCTGTGCTCCAGTGTCATTGAACAGAGACTGAGAGTGATGTCTGTTGCTCCAATGTCTTGAACCCAGACTGTGTCGGTCTGAGCTGCAGTTGTCGGTTTTAACTGGGTAGAGCATTTAGTAGATCAAAATTCAGCAAAATTCACAGAATCTGTGTGTGCCCTTCAAACATGCTTCGTTTTACTGCAAAGAAAAGTTTCAAATTTAAATTGATTAATAAAGCATGATTTAATTTGTCTATAAAAGAAATAATATGCAATTTTGCAAGAGTTAACAAAGTGGTTTAATAATATTATTAAAATGCTTTGCAACAATTTTTCCACTCAACCATAAATAAAAATTGTTTAAGTATTAGTAAATATTATGAGATTGATTGATACAGCTGGATTTAGATACCATTAAACTGTACTTATACTGAATTTCATTCATATTGACATATAAAAAACGAATTATTTTTTTACAACGATGGAGAAAAGAACCTGATATTTGTAAACAAACATCGTTGAAAATTGGTCGAGGGCTTCCTGCAGTTTGAAGCATTGCAAATCATGTGTACAGTGGCGGTCAACAAAATTCTTCAAGCTTCTAATTTTCCTGGAGTTATCATGGTTTCTAGTATATATTGAAAACTCAATGACTATGCGTAAACTGTGTAATTTCGACAGTACAGAACAATCCCCGAGAATGGTTGCACGCGAGTTATACAGGGATTAAATGGATGGCCGTTTCTGTTTGTCTCTGATTTAAACGATTCTATATATATATATATTATATATATATGATAATATATATAATATAAGTCTACGTCTTCAATCAATGAAAAATTCTCCGTATCCATAACTTTTGAACTTTGGTTAAAGCAAAGTCCTCGATTTACCTTCATTAATCTACAATATTAAAAGTTTTGGAAAAATATATCTATTTCAAATATTAATTTATTTATATTTTTGTCTTTTTGCGGAATATAATTGTACTATTTAGAATTGCATCAATGGATTTTGATGTATATAAAAATCAATTAGTTTTTGAGGTACCTGGACGTTGCGTGTACAAGCAGACAGACATACAGAAGTGAAATTTATCAGCTCCTGAGGCTTCGCTGACTTTCTGCCTCAAAGGAGCTATTAAAGTGTATGAAAAACATAAATCAAATATTTCAGAAACGTATTAGATTAACAAATAAATTAGGCTTACTCTGTGTTCAACAAACAGTTACTTCAACTCCAGATATTGACTTGAGCACTAACAAACAGTTATGTAAGGCACTTACAGATATATCATTGTACACTGCTCTTACCTTCACAATGTGAGAGGAAATGAAAGAGATCTGACAAACATTGACTGACAACTTCAATAAGGAACTGAAATTGAATTGCCACATGTCACCTTTGTTAGTGAAACTTATCCTGAAAAATACAATTTGGTCTTCAAGTATGCAATTAATATATTAAATATAAATGTTTGTCTTTTCCTGTGAACTTTAATTACTATTATAAAATCTATATAATGTCAGTCCATTGTGTTATTTTTCTTGATTGATTTATAAAACACTTATCGACGTTATACAATATAACTTACATAAATTTTGTACAGGTGGATGTAAATAACTTATATAAAAATCACTTTTGACAAATGTACGGAATAAGTCAGATTTCAGTACGTTCATTTAACTAAAATAAGTAGAGTACGCCACACCACGTGTGGCGCGTAACAAGTTTTGCTGACGTTGCATACAAAATGGCTATAACTTATTTTATTGCTGTAACTTATTTTTCTACTTCAAATTTTGGACATGTAATTTTAATTGGTCTCTAAATTTATTTATTGTTCGATTTTTTCTGTTGCCATCATGTTACCTATAAGAACACAATTCGATAACGCTTCAACTATATCTTATCGAATTACATGAACCATCGTCAAAATCAATTGTTTACCTATTGAAAAATGAAGGTGCATGCAAAATTTCTATTCTATAGAATAATAACTAATTAAAATAATAAATTATTAAAGCAATCTGTTTAAAAATTCATGTGTTCAATCAATACACTATTGTTTATTAATGGATAAATTGGAACTTGTTTCATAAATAAATGTGTGTTGCCTGGTAATTATGAATTTTATTCGATACACAAAGTATTTAAAAAATACATTTTATGGATCTGAATGTTTGAATTTAAAATATATAGGGACTGAAATATATTAAATGTCATAATTGAATTTTCATTAATCTGTTCAAATATTTTCATGCATCAGTGAATACCACACAACACACTGATTGTTATTTTAAATTACAAAGTGGTTTCCTTAAATAAACAACCGTGCTTATTAAAAATTTAAATGAGCCTGTAATTATTTGTGTTTCATTTAATTTTATTAACAAAAGCCCCCTCTATAAAGAGTTTTGTTTACCCAGAGTATTGAAAACATCACCACCGAAACACGGTAATATTAAGGACAAACGCAAGTTATACTAAAGGTGCTCACGTCTTAATTTTAAGTAAAAAAATCATACCAAGTCCGCTCTTTTTATGCAAAACGGTATCATTGATTATAAGTACCTTAATTAAAAACAAATACTGAGGAACAAAACGGGGTGCACGGAGGAGAGTTTCATGTTAACCTTGCTGATTTTACAGTCTATACCTGTCCTATCTACTGCAATATTTTCTGTTTCGCATTGAATACGTATTGTCTTTATTTTCTCTAACACTTATTTTATTAATTTTCAACTGCACTTTATGAAAAATATAAGAAATATTTTATGTATATCCTACTACATCGGACATATTACATTTATTGTATTACTACCACTTATAACGTTAAAACCTAGTACCTTACTGTGGAATTCCCAATAAATCATAATCAAAATATTACGATTTAGTAAAAAAGTTTAAAATGTACCAAATATTTGTAAAAATGTGTTAATTAAAAAATATAATCTAGTTTTTATTACTAGAACATGAGTAATGCAACTATGTCAAATCAGAATATTTTTTTAGTATTTATCTGAAATATAAATTGGGAAGTTTAGATTTTAGCTAACATTACTCTTTAATGAGATTACCTTTCCCCCTGATTGTACAATATTACGTAGTTTCAAATTTGTTAGTTGGGAATATTTGTTTTAAACATTCATTAATCTGAACCATGGTTTATTTGATTCTTTTATTTTGGATAAATGCGATAAAGAAGTTTGTAATAAAATTATAATTATAAACAGCTTTTAAGACTAATTAATATTTATGATACAATCACATTAATAATGATTAGTTTTGTTATTGCCGAGGGAAGTTTTAAAGGATAAATATATTTCTAACATTTGCCATATAGTCAAATCCTATTATTATTTCAATAATATATTAATTTCCACACCAACCTTTGATACGGTCAACCCTTAACTCCGCCCATTCGTAATTCATCACAAGTGCTCAAGCTGTGTACTGCCACTATCGGGGGACCGTACAAGATTGATGGCCGACACTTCTCTGACATATTCAGCTAACAATACAAGGCCTACAGGTCCTATATCTTGTTGTATGACACTCTGTACACTATTGCATATTAAATAGGCATTACCCTCTGCAAGTCAATATCAAATACAAGGATTTGATTCTTAACGGTTAAAATTTGATCTTTATAAGGTACAATTCAATTAAATTTACATAGATTAATTTGTATTGACTAAGGGCTAAACAGACTTCTCAAAACAATAAAACCACCCTCCGATTATAACGGAGAAAATGGTTAAAGTTCTTGAGGACTAATTACCAAGGAAATAACAGGAATCATCGACTTCGTCATCCACCGTGAAATTAAAGGTCAATAAGAAGAAGACGAAGAAGAAAAAAATAAATGTCTCAATCTTCATTAGGTCCGTTTACCTTTCTCCTACGATATTTTAGAATCCCTTAGGGTGAACAATAACTTAAATTATAAAAGCATATTTTATAAGAACAATTAAACTACAGGTAGCCAGTGAAATAACTAGTTCAACATATAATTAGCATATATTCATATAGATACATTAACGCGGCTGGTTACTACTCTCGCTATCGTTACATACTCAAAGAAAAGAGTTTAACTTATTAAATGGGTCCTAAAACATGAAAAATTTAGTAGCACAAGCACGCAAACCAAAATAACACCTAAACTAGACTAAAATAACAAAGCTAAAACTACACCTTGAATAGATAGCAATGTATTTCTTACGCTACTTTTATCACTTCCTCAATAATTACTATTCGTTGGCCATATATCACGCCTTGCAAAGATTCAAATATTTTTTTAGATATTTTTTATTATTGGCTAATCAAGCCTATCACTTGAGAGGCTGGAGACATTTCATTTCTGTTTATGTGCCTGTCCACACGATATCTCGAAAACAATTTTAAGCATAGACTTAAAACTGTGCATGAAGTTTCATTTCCTCTTGAGCAATCCTGATTTCGGGTACGGTACGATAAGCGGATCCGGTTTTTTATATCTAAATCGGTATACGATATTAATTAACTATAACCATCGATATAATAAATCGATACTAATTATTATTTTGGAACAATAAACTTAAATAATCTATATTAACAGCTGTAGACACTTTCAAATAATACACGTAGGGTAGTATTTCAACTTTACATAAGTAACATTTGATTATTAGAAATGGCAGTAAATTTTTAGAAAACTACACGACATTGCTATGAAAGATGATAGGACGTGTTTTTAGTAGCTTCAAAATGTTGGACTCATACCTAAAAACCCATTTTGTGAAATTTGCGGGAACGAAACAACTGTAACTGTAAAGAGGAGCAAATATTGTCGTCTTCAGTTTTCCTAATCTTGGTTATAATAATTTTGTTTGATGACTGTAAAATATTAAATTCGTATTTTATTTTAAAACATATGATTGATATTGAGGACTATAGATACTTTTATATCGATTGATAGTCTAGGATTTGAGATGCGAATATTAGGTATCGATGATTACATTCTTCGATATAAAAAAACCGGGCCCGCTTATCGTACCATACGCACCTGAGTTCGATTATAGTTAATCGATTATGAATATTTTTGTATATTAGTCTTATGAGTAAGCATGATGGTAACCAATAAATTAAAAAGCATAAATAAATGAGTAAGCAAACAAAGTACACATAGAGGAATATTAAAATTACGTACTAACACATGTAGCCTAACAATTTCAAAACGTACAACTTAATTTTGTTGTGAATTGTCTATGAACTGTTATTATTGAAAACACTGATGTGCAAAGCGATTTACAGAATAGAAATATGAATGCATCATTTTGGCAATATATCTCGGAAAATATTTCATCTGTTAGACTTGAAGGTTTTCTTGAAACTTAATATCTATATAGATCATAAGGCGTTTCTGTGAGGTATCTTTCCAACGGTGGAATTTTTCTGAACGCCATTTAAGCCCATCACCCAGTAAGCTGACTAAATTTCTCTTTTGTTATCCGAGAGATGTACAAAGTTCTCTTCCACATGAATGACTGTCATTCAATATTTTATAAATGCAACGATACATAGATTTTAAACTTTGCATTGAACCCCAACAAAGTCTATTACGCAACACTTGGTACAAGGTTGCAACGATCGGTAAAGATATTTCTAGTTATAATTAAATTGTTCTTTTTGTTGTAATCTTTAATACATATGGTTATAATAACATATAATGAAGGTTTCCACAAAAAGGTTTACAGGAAAAAATTGCTACGTGGTGCTTTGTATAAGGTCTCTCAGTTTAAAAGTTCCTTGAATGATCAATTTTTTTAATTTCCAGTTCCTTTTTAATGAGGCTAAATGTTCTTTTCTGGTCTTAGATATTCGTTAAGTTGAATAATGCATTATGTATATGCATTTTAATAAATAAATATATACCGAAACATTCTAAGACATCTTCTTTTAATTATTATTTTATTAATCTGCTCTTAAAAATGGGAAATAGATCGTAATTGTTTGGAATTTATATTAATCTGGATTAATTTATATTAAAACACCACACACACACACACACACACACACATATATATATATATATATATATATATATATATATATATATATATATATATATATATATATATATATATATATATATATATATATATATATAATTTATTTAAATCTGCTATTTAAACCTAAATTACCAATAATTTTGGCGAATATTGATTTTTCTCATCACTTTTTTAACAGGCGGTACCATTAAATACCACTTACGTGAATTTACTACTTGAATCTAAACACAGTTGTACTTAGTTTTCTTTTGTAAGATACTCGGGTTTTTAATTTTTTCTAATATTGGATTACCTTAAAGTTATTAAAAAATCAATATTTTTTACACATGTAAGATTTTATTTGTATAAGTGAACAAAACATTAATTAATATATTATTTAAATATTTTCAGTCCGTTTTTAATTTAATTAAATATTTTTTTTAAGTACTTAAAACAGTAATGTACGATAGGTCTGTAATTTTTACATTTACGTATGTGATCAAAAATGAGTCTCAACCTCTTTCTTTACAGTTTCTTCACATGGTATACATGTAATTTGGACTGTATATAAGAATGAAGCTGTGTTAGCGTTTACTGAGTAAGTTTAATCTAATAAAACCCATCCTGAATAACATCTATTAAAACTCCCAAATAAATTGAACATAGTGTTACTTGAAATAATAGGAAGGATTTTGGCTTGGATTTCTCATTTCATTCAAACGGTTTTAAAGTGCAGATCCTCTGGTATTGCATCAACTCGGCTTCCTCCCATCTTATTTTTTGTGACATTCTCATTCAAATATTTCGTATTCTGTATGTTTAAGAGATGTAACATATGTCTATTATATGACCATACTGGCGGTTTTATATGTAAATTTTTGAAATAGATTCCTAAAATCGTACATCGTTGTGAGGATCCATTCGGAGTGTTTGTGACGTTTCTACAAAACCTACTTTTCTTTGTTACAGTTTTACAACTTTAACAAATATAGTAAATCAAAAGCGTGAAGAAATTTAACTCATAATAAATATTTAACGTAAAATTGGCATTCAGCATTCAGAGTAAACAATATATACATGTAAACCATTTTTCAAACACAAGAAAACTTTTTTTAATACTATTATTGGATTATTTAAGTTATGTTTATTTTACCAACCAATGATTAGCAATGTTATTTTTCTAATTTTAATCGTTATAGCATATATATAGATTTAAGTACTGGACAATATTATGATTTGGCAGAGCTTAATTAACGACACACCAAAATCATTGAAAAAACACATTCATACTACGTGACGCTGTATAATACGTGACTTGCCAGTGGCGCTGTGTAGCGGGAACAGCGTTTATCACAATATAACCGCTACGGTAACTAGAAACTAGACGATAGGGCTCACGCACATCTGGCTGTGACGTCATCTGCACCAAGCCGGTTTGTATACCGCACTACAAACAACTTGACAGCACTAGAGCGTTGTGTCTGTGCAGGGCGGTCGGTCTGCGTGACGTCATCTGCCCCGGCGAGCCACTGCGCATCCTCCTCGTGAGCATTATCGTCTTGTTCTAGTTACGGTGATATAACCAGATCAAGCAACGTCGAGTGCGGTTTGCTGCTTGGATGGGTGACCACTAAATGATCTTGTCCTTGCAAGCAGCACGCCTGCCAAGGCCGTTGTTGGTTTTACGGAAGTCAGCCGTTGTTCCCCAGGTTAAGTTCTACTGGAGTTCAGTCAAACAAGAGCAACATAATTTTCAATTTAGTAAAGACAAATTTACAGCTGGTTAAATTGGGATAATTTGTACCTTGATCACAACGTGCATAGCTCTTTTTGCAAATTTTACAATATTTTAACTGCTGTTATTGAAAAAAAGTAGTAAAAAGGTAGTTAACTGCACTAAGTTAACAAAGCTAAAAGTATTAGTCCATGGATAACTCTCGGTATACTTGAAAAAGTAGAAAAACGTAAAAAATTGTACAAAATTTTAAAAAGAAGACCCTATGACAGAGATTTTCAAAATTACTTCATGAAATTTTGTAATAATTTGAAAAATGTAATTACTGTTACAAAAAATGAATATTAGACATTAAAGTTTGAAAGTTGTAATAGAGATACAGCCCAACAGTGGAAAATAATCAACCATCTGACCAACAGCGTATCTAACAAAACAGTTGATAAGATAGAATTAGCAGACGGAACAGTAGAGACGGTTCCAGGCATTGTCGCTGATGAGATAAGCAACTTTCTTATCTCAGTCCAGTCCGGCCGGCCGACCTCTGTCCCCGCTGTGAACCTCCCGGCTTTACCACACTTACCTACAGTCTTTCTTTATAATGCCTACAAACGAAGATGAAATCAAATCCGTTGTCAAAAGTTTGAAAAACAAAAAATCTACGGGTTTTTTGACAAAATAAGCGTACAATTACTGAAATTTATTATCGACGAAGTTGCAGCTGTATTGGTAATACTTATTTAACAACAGTTTTATAAATGGAATTTTCCCGGAAATTTTGAAATTAAGTCACGTTGTTCCTTTACTAAAATCCAACAACTCGATTAAATTAGACAAATGTAAGACCTATCAGCCTGCTTTCTGTATTTTCTAAAGTCCTAGATAAAATCATGGTAATTCGTCTTGAAAAGTATTTGAACAATTTAAATTTCTTTAGTCCCGCTCAGTTTGGGTTTATTACAAGGAAAGTCAACTGAAGATGCTTTGATAACTGTCACTGAAAAAATCTACGATGGTATAAATTCTAAATGCAAAATCACAGGACTCTTTATAGATTTTAAAAAAGCGTTCGATTTAGTTGACCCACGACATTCTTTTGGTTAAATTAGAGGCGGTGGGATTCAGAGGAACCGCTTTGAGCTGGTTCAAAAGTTTCCTCATTGAAAGGAAGCAGCAGGTAAGAGTAGGAAATGTTTTTAGCACACCAAGGATAGTGGAGTCTGGTGTGCCTCAGGGTTCAGTTACTTCTGCTGTTGTGTTTCTTGTTTTTATAAATGATTTGTTGAATTTAAACTTCAATGGAAACATATATGCATTCGCCGACGATTAGCACTATTTCTACTCTCACAGAGATGAAAATTGCATTGGTGACCTAATAAATAAAGATCTCTTATTACTACGGGAATGGTGCCTTGTAAACAAAATGCAAGTTAACGCAAATAAAACTAAATATATTAATTTCGGACTTTTATGGTTTTGAAATACCCTTTCCTATAAAATATCATAACGCAACGTGTAATCTGCAGATTTGTGACTGCCAGGCACTTGAAAAGGTTGCAAACATAAAATATCTAGGAATCACATTCGATGAAATATTTAGTTTCGACCAACATATAATAAATTTACACAAAAAATTAAGACTATCAATCAGAAAGTTTTACTTTTTGCGAAACTTCTGCAGCACATTTTTATTAAAATCTCTGTATCTCGCACTAATAAACTCTCGATTGCAATATGGACTAATATGCTGGGGTAGAACTTATAAATACTTAATTGATAAACTTCGAACAACCCAAAATTATTTTCTGCGCATAATTTTGCATAGACAAAAACGAACATCTTCCTTTCCCCTTTTTAGACAACTTAACTATTCTACCAATTCAATACATGTTCATTTTTAAAGTATTGCGACTCTTTTATATCAGGAGTGGTAACATAGGTATTGACCATGTTCACTACAACACTCGCTTTGCGCTCAACAAAAACTACCGGTTGCCTAAAGTAAACAGATCAATTTTTTCGCCACTCTTTCCAGTACTTAGGTCCTAAGTTGTACAAAAAGTTACCCTCTATTTTAAAAAATATTATAAATTTTAAAATTTTCTGCAAAGAAGTAATAATTTGGCTTCTTTCAAAACAGGATATTGGTTACCTAACCTCAACAATATACTAGAAGTTTTCTTACCTGTGAGGATATATATATTTTGTTTTCATCAATTATTTCATAATTTTTGTTGCAAGAAAAGAAAAGAAAAAAGAAAAAAAAAATTCTTTTTGTTGTTAAAAATGGTTCAAAAAGGCTGTTTTAAACATATGGTTCTACAAGTGATTGTTAAGTTTTGTTAAGTTGTTAAGTTTTTGTTAATCTTGTATTAAGTACTTTATGTATTGTCAAATTTTTCAAATGATAATAAAATACTTATAAACTGTTTTATTTTTCTAACTTTTTAGATTCCATAGATTAAGTAAAAAGTTTTTTTATTAAAATACGTGCTTACTAGTAACTGTTGTTTCCACTATTTTTTGTACTGTTGTTTTCTTTGTAGGTATTCCTTCCAGGGTTTGTATATGTTTATTTTGTTAGATTGATTGAAACAAGCAATAATTTTGATCAATTATTTTGTCATGTACAGATATCGCCAGATGGCGACTTTGTGTTTTTATTTTGTTTTAAAGTGCTAGACTCATAAGTTTAAATGTTTTTGTAGGTAATGTATTTTTCTTCAAAACTGGTCACACTATTTATAAAAGTGACCAGTATATTTCCAAAACAATGAAAGAATTGTTAACATGTTTGTTAAAATTGGGAAATAAATCATTTATTTATTTATTCAAGTGTTATAGAGGGCTTCTTAGTCCTAATTTCGCCTGGTAAAATAAGAAATCTTTATTTTAAAATTAAAGGAAACTTAAGTACTTTAATTTCACTAAGTATTGTTTTCTTGTACGTCTAATCATGTATTTTATTATTCAAATTCAGTGACATTAAGGCGCAGTTTTTAAAATATTTTACTCACTTTAGTTATATTTTACAGTACATAGATAAAAAAACTCCGTTTATGTAAATTTCACTTTTAATTAACTATATGTTCACAATACTTTTTTTCTTTCAATCTCTATCTCTAACTAACTCAAACCCAAAGTCCAACGATAGAGTAGTGAGATATTTAGTGATCTTATTAAAAGTGTCTTATTAATGTTTTGTTAGCCGTATGTCTGTGTAATTAATTGTCGCAGTGACCTTGGAATATTGAAATACAAACAACAGTATTGCCACTGACTGATCAAAGCCAAGGTTGACTTTGGAAAATGCAGTGTGACGTCATTGTCACGAAACACCACACGAGTGCTGTGGTTTGTTTTGTCACAATTGGTGTAATGTGATACCGGCCTCACAGATTGTACCACATCACTGTCTCACCTGAGCCGGGTTTGATACCGAACCAAACTTCATAATTGGGCTTATCAGGCTTAACCTGTGTACAATATTACCAACATTATGTGTGAACACGATACTGCCGAATCGTTTTTTAGTGATATATTATAAATTTAGTATAGGAGGAAGCATTTGCCTATAAAATAGATTCAAGATGACGTCAATATCAAATAAATTAACTATTTTTACAAAACTATCTAAGCAATGTTGCATAATCTATTTGTTCTTCACATAACGCTTAAGGTTTTTATTTACGTGATTTGCACTTTAATATTGTAAGCAAATATAAATGAGAAGTTTATAAAGTATTTGAAAGACTTTAAATGTTTCAAATTTAAATTGAATGACTAGATTTCAAATACAACCTGCGTGTTTTACAAAAGGCGTTAGTCACTGATAAACATAAATTCTATCTTGTTAGTTTGGTGTCATCCTTATCAAGAGATTACTCAATTTATATAACTTAAAAAGTAAATTGCTTACAATCTATTTCTCCTTTTAGTGGATAATTCTTACACGATATACAATAAATCCTACTTTATTGCAGGTTTTCTACAAATCTAAACATAATTGTAACAAATTTTAATTTGTTTATAATAATTATTAGTAAACGAAACATGATAACAAGACCTTTGGTTTTTCACTATATCAAATTACCTATTTAAATGCATTAAATTATGGGTTCATGAAGAAATTTGAATATAATCAATTAAATTCCCCTGATCAAAATGAGACGTTATGAGAATTATTTGTATTAACTCCAATGAATTAAAAAACGCATAATTATATAAAGTCAATTTAATTAGCAGAACGCTTATTACTTTGATGTACGTTTAAAACTAACATTATTTCAATATTTCGAAACAATTTATTACCTAATTTATATTGAATGACCACTTATAAAAGTATAAAATTTAATAGAGGAAATAGTATAAAGAATGAAAGTTTAATAGGCCCAATTACTAGCAAGCTCTCTATATAATCGATACTTTTACTTTACGTGCGTGTTATTCAGTTAACTTTTTAGGCAGCAAATTTTATTTTCATTCTGTAAATTTGCTTAGGATGTCTTCAAAAAACTTAACTTATGCTGAAAAGATCCAGAAAATGGATACCATAATTAATTTTGTTTATTGGATATAATGGTGTCGCATGCTTGTGTTCGTGATTTGAATACCATTAAGACTTTAAAATGTTTTAGATTGTTTTGCTTTAACCATATTGTTAATAGACTCTTAAAGCTTTGCAAGGGAAAAAAATCAAATTTTTAAAAATTGACTAGTTTAGTTAGATATCTGACTATAAAACTTGACAATAGGAACGCAATCTTTATCAATATTACATTTATTAATAGTTTTAGGTGTCTCTGATGGTCGAAACTATGTAAACAGTTAGTTTTGAGCGATTCTTCGTCATCGAATGTATTAGATCTCTTGTCTTCATTGTCTTCAAAAAACATATTTAGGGGATGTGATGGATGTGAAGGCCATACTTAGAGTAAGGCCTGTTGTTTTTCTTGATTGTTCGATATCTTTTAACTCTGACCAGTCATGATACGCTGGTGTCTAAGAAGAATTAATATGGTTAAATTAAAATGTTTTTGAACTGGATACGTTCATACCTCGGTGGGAGACAGCATGTAACCAGAAACGGTAGTGACACATCATTGCCGCTTGGCAGACAGTTGGGTGTCTCCCAAGGTAGCTGTAATTGGTCCAATTTTGTTCAATATGTTCACTTCTGACTTTCATACGTGTGTGTGCAGTATTGCACTACTCATTTATTCACGGATTATTGTCAGCTGGGACATATGAACCGGATTGTGCGTGGGCTATTAGTCGAATAAACTCTGACTTTACTCAGTGTCTGTGGTCATTGGACTAATTAGCTTAAGCCGAACGCAGGCAGGTACAAAGTTTTTATGTGGTCTACACAGGTCCTGTGTGGCATTAGTCTGGCTGCTTGTGACGAAGTGAAAATACTGGATTCAGGACTCACTTTTTAGTGCCCACGTACGTATGCTACTCTGCGTGCCTTTGGGTAGACTTAAGGGTATGAAGGGATTAAAAATACATGCTTCTAGAGTCCGTAAAGCTGCAGATGGATGCGGTCACTTGTATGTTTTTCTACTGCTCAGCCTGCATACTTGAAATACTAATAGTACCTTAAAGTATGCTGCTTGTAGAATTCAAAAAGTGCAAAAGTCGGGTATTAGGTTCATATGTGCCTGAATCTACAGGAACATTAATTCAATTTTAAAAAGAATGTCAGTCAGGACTCAATGGAAGACGTATCATGAACACAAATTATCGTATCGAGAAGAGATATCTCAAAGGTGCACCCGCCAAAACAGAAAACTTCACATTCCTCAAGTGCGGCTCGAGGTTGGGAAGAGAGGTACTTCAACTACTTTAGCACAAAATATGTACAATAGAACCATCCTGGAACTTTAAAGAATAATATTGTTAAGAACGTTAAAATTTAAAAATGTATACATCTCCAGAAATGATATCACTAAGGAACTTTCAAGTAGATATTTTTTTTTAAGTTAGAACTATTGTAAAATTTTGTTTACGTTATTTTTATTTTTATTTTTTTATAGTTTAATTGCCTTAAACAGGTTTAAGTCACATCGTGTTAACTGGCCATATAGTTATTGTTATATTTTGTGCGATGTAATTTTTATTTGCTTTTTTAATTAGTTATTAGGCACATAGCATAGAATTGACGCAAGTTATTCTCTGAAAACAGTTACTGTGCTGAGAAATGCATAAGAAAATAAAGGAATATTTTATTTATTATTGTTTTTCATTATTGTAAATTACAAAAAATAGTTCAAATGGACATTTGAAGTTGGGGATTACCATATCGCCGCTAATCACCAGATGTTTTCGGTATGACGTGAATAAGGTCACATAACGTCTCCTTCATTTTATGTTGTCTGCAAACAAATGTGTAAAATAAAAAAGACGAATACTTTACTATCTGGAAAGTTATTTGTTTATTTGCTAAGAAGTATCCATAGTCTTATATACATATAAGTTTTTGGGGCGTCTTGTGTAGGCGGGAGATTTACATGTACCAAAATCGTTGAACTATTTACGCATCAGTAGTATTAGTTAACCTAATACTGCGTTATTAAGATTAATGAATATTTTACATTTATTTACTGTATGTAAACGTTATTTCTTTACTTGTTTCACTATATAGAAATTTTTCTTATTAAAACTATCGCTTAAGTATTTTTACCACATAAACAGCTTATATTTGCATGTCAAGGTGTCTAGTGAAGTAAATCAAGTCAGCCATTACTCCAAGTCACGCCAGCTGCTAACTTGGATTTGATTTATTAAACGCTGATTCATATAGAGCGACTGTTTGATCATGTCTGCAGTTTCTCCAACTTGTAATAGATATAGAATTCATTACATTTAAACTTAGAAAAGCTCATTTGAAAGCTAACCTTCACAAAGTTACTTTATTACAATAAAATAGTGTATTATTCTAATCATAATTGATTTGCTAAACGTTAGCAAAACCAATCACTCGAGTACTGTAAGCCACAAGTTTAAAAATTATTTTAATATCCACAATTTTGTCCACACGATATCTCATTATCAAACTAATTAATAGCATGAAATTGTTTCTTGAACCTTCATTTCTGTCTATGCAATATCCATTTCAATGACAGAGCATGTGGATCCAAGGGATTTGACTGAGAGTCAACGAAAATTTTTTTACATTGATCTTAAAGAGTAACACTGATTGTAACAACAAATGCGAATTAAATACATTTTCAAAGAAACCTGAATAAAACCGAAGAACATTGTTAATAACAGAGAGACATCTGTTAGATTGATATATTTACTAAAATAAGCTAAGGCTCAGAAGACATTATCTTCTTAAGCCAAAATAAAAACTAAAATGTCTTATATTTCCTCCCTGCGAACTATAAGTTCCCTGACTTTATTGATTACATCCACGTACACAGAAGTTTGTGAATTGTGAATTTAGCCCCAATTCTCTTTCATCAGTGCAGAGTCTGGAATCTGTGACAGGCTTGACAACTGGAATCTGGAGTTATGTTCGTGGATAAACAACAACAAAAATGGCGAAAAAAGAAACAAAAAATTAATTCTTTACAACTTTCCACCATTAGAGACTTGCAACACAAAAAGCAACTCATCCCACCATAGCTATGATATGTGTACAACACAAAGGTTACTGTCCTCCTGGATCTTAATGATTATTTTTGGCTAATTTAAATATACCTTCCCCTTTTAACGCTTTTCCTACTTCTAATTACAAAAGTTTTGAAATAATTTAATTTAAAAATATCTATGTGAATTGGAATTTTGTCCGTCCCAATCTGTTAAGTAACAAAGTTTTATAAGATCCTCCAAAGCGAAGACACTCTCGATGAATTTGGTTTAAACTCGTGGCACACTCTAAATGGCTAGCAAAAACTTAGCGGCTTCCCTCGAGACAATTTTTTGATACTAACAATACATTTAGGTAGTGAAATAAATACGGAATAAGTACTAGTTGTACAGAATGTTCTAATATGTAAGGGGAACACAACATTTTCGCATATCTTTACACGTGTACAGTACACAGTGAACTTTTTTGACAATAAAACTTATGTTTAGTTTAGTTTTTTCATCTCAACAGATAAAATAGTAAATTAATTTTCTTAGTAAAAGGTTTAGTACGTTCCGATTATGATATTTATCCTTTACATCCACATGGGCCAATGGCCTGTAGGAGAATAGCATCAAAACCGGAAAAAACAGGAGAATTGGTACTGTTGTACTGGTGGATGGTACTGTACATATAAAACCTGCAAAGGTCACATAAATTTTTCAACTTGCACTGTCTGTAAACTCAAACCCAAGTCTACTCAGACAGGTGGACAACTGGTTCTCCCAGTTTGGTTCTGACTTAAATTATTCGTTTATGAATTTTTATATCATAATTTCAGAGTTTTATTGAACGTTTTATTAAAGAAGAATTTGGTTAAATAAATACAAATAAAATTATTTACAAAGATTTACTATCCGACATATATATCAGACGGCACTTTCTTTTCTACAAATAATACTCTATACTCCTGATATTGACTTGAGAGAACTCGCAAATACTCATTTAAGAAGCTCATAAGAGCAACGTATCGTTCTAAGATGTTTTACCTTCACGATCTGAGAGGAAATGAAGAGATCTTGCAAATATTGACTGAAAACTTCAAGAACAACTTTAACTGAATCGTACATGTTACCTTTATTTGGCAAATGTTCCCTAAAAATTCTATGCTTTGTTGGTTCTTAACGTGTACAATTTTTATTCTTGCCTTTTATGAATTATGTTGTAAAAAAATCTTAAGAAACGGAGTCTGATTTATGAGAATTTTTATGAAATCTCAATAAAGAAAGCTCATTTAGATGATTTACCTTAACTTATGATGGTTTATTAAGTGATTGAGTTAATAAAGCAGTGTTCATTGAATATTTTTGTTACGGAAGAGCATATATTTCGAAAATACTTATAGATTATTTGTGTCAAATAAAAGTACAAAAAATTTATTGAAATATTATTTGAAGTAAATTTATTGTTTTTGTTTTGAGCGATATATTTTTTTAAAGGCACGTATTTTTTTTAAACTGTTTAAATTAGTTTCATTTTTTATAAAAGGCTAAAGGGAATAATGAATAATAAATAATACGTATTACTTAGAATCCAGTTTTGTTCAGGATTCTGCACTAAAAAAAAACTCCTAAACTAGTTTTTGCTATTTACTTAACAGCAGTGGATAAATGATCACAGGAAGAGTTCATTATAAAACTTAGATTAGTTCTTAAGTAGTATAAAATAAATTCACAGCTTCCGTTATAGAGTCCTCATTCTATTTGGTGATATGCAATCTTTTTACCGTGAACTTCGCATCAATCTTTAAAATCACGATTTAAAGTCTCGTATTCTGTTACATTTGATTGCATCTCGCTACGGTTAAACTATGATTTAGATAACATCTCTGAAATCCTTCAGGTCTTGAAGCCTTAATGGTCATAGTTATCCCCTCTATCGATTCTGCTGGATTATGTCAGAAGAACTGTGGCCTCCAACAAGGAAGGTCATGGCTCATCTACTTAATTACATTTTTAAAAAATTGTCAGACCATTGGTAGCAAATGGTCCATATGTACACTTCTTCAGAACTCCTGAGTCCTAGAAGGTATATTCTCTCCTTCTGATGCCCTGAGCCCTAGGATTGCCCAGCTATAACAAAACATATATTTTAGCGCTTTCAGGCAGTCATAGGATATATTTAGCCTTAGCATGCCTATAGACTTCTCAATTGTAGTCTTTGATTTTTCAGAATTGCTTATTTATTAATATCCTCTGTTTCATACCGAGATCTAAATGCCCAGGAATTTATGCATCTTGTTTCATCAAGACTAAACGTCACGACACCTGTATACGTTGAAAACTGATGGTTTTGATATCGTATACTCTCCAAGGTCAAATATATTTTGGGAATCTATGGCTTAATATATATGGAAAAGGGTACTAATGTCAATCAACAAAAACTATCCTTAGTGAATCTTTCCAGTGAATTACATTTACTGTCTATAAATTTCTAAGTGTCTTCTACTACGGTTTTCACACTATTTTTACACCTCAATTTTATTTTGAAGCAATTAAAAAAATTAAAGTAAAAATTAAATTAATTAAATAATTAAAAATTAAATTTTAATTTAAGGTAGTTAGTTTTATAGTCTAGATTATGAACCTTCATTCGAAAGGTTTAAAAAAATAATGTCCTTTTGTATTAGCACACATGATAACACATACAGGAAGATTTGATGAAAAAAAACGGTTTAGGCCATAGATTAACTTTCTTTGTATCAAAATGATCTGAATAATAAATTTGAAATTAGAGAATTTAGTTTTCAAAGTGCGTCCCACTCTTGTATGTCCGATCTCCAACTCCAACGACAGACTTACAGCCTTTTTCGTGTTCGACTCATCTGTTGGTCCAATTATAGATTACAGTGTGTCGTGTGTGACTCATCTGTTGGTCCAATTATAGATTAAAGTGTGTCGTGTTTGACTCACTGTTGGTCCAATTATAGATTAAAGTGTGTCGTGTTTGACTCACTGTTGCTTCATTTATAAAAAATCGTTTTCTAAACTCGTCACTCTCTACACTGTCTCATCTGCTACTGTACTTAAATCCTACTTACAGATTACAGTCCTGCGTGATCTTATCAGTTACTTCAAGTACAAAATACAGTTTTCGAAGTTCTTCCCACTTCTCAAAGCTAGTATGTCTCATATCTGGCTTAAAATTATAGATTAGAGTATTTTGTGTTCATCTCATCTTTTACATATAAATCATTCAACGTTAAGCATGATTGTGTAGAAAATACTTCTTACTGTATATCTGTCCGTTGTACCTAAACATTCTAAATGACCGAGTTTTATTTTTCGTATTTTTATGCCTTATAACAACACGACCTTTCCGGAAATAACTACGTAATCAAGATCATGAGAAAAATGATGGAATACGGTAGTCACGCAGTTCTATCTAAATATTCAGTGACATAAAACTAAAAGAAATAGTAATCTATTACAAAACCCAACAATATATTATAAATTAATTAAGTATTAGATTAATTCCTCACATAAACTGCAAATCAATCAGTAAGCGAATACTTTGTATTTATATACTCCTGATAAATAATGTTGAATTTTACATACACTTTTAGTATTTTTAGACTGCATAAAAATAAATGTAATAAAGTTGAAACTAGAAAAATTTAATCACGTGTTTCACAGCATAAGTGTATCGTGTTAGACAGAAACACAGACATTTAAAACTTAAAATGTGTAAAACTAGAATGTATAAACATTTTTAAATTACTCTTACCAATTGCAACGTTAATATTCTATTTCGTCATACAAATTTAGGAAAACAGATCTCTGGTGTATCAAAACTCAATTACATTATAAACTGCATTAGTTTCTATCCAAAGTATACCTGTACGTCTATTAAATTTCAAGTTTTAAGTAGTATAAAGTATCTCAATAATATTCATAATTCTCCAACTCACGATCTAGGCTATATAAAGGCAAGACTCATTCACTAATTTTAACATGGCAGAGTCATGTGAGACTGTTTGCAAAAACTGGCCACTGTCGACCTAGCCATGTATTTACCTGTTAAATACAACATTATTTTGTTTATCGAAATGTGCCCTAACTGGAGGAGGAGACTTACATGAATATGACATCAGAGGCAGAGATAACTACTGTACGGGGAAGCACAAACGATGATTTGCGAAGATTTTTCTTCACAAACGCAGT
>NW_025777297.1:0-52945 GCF_021130785.1 Homalodisca vitripennis
TTAAGAGCGAGGTATGGCGAGAAAGGACAATAGGAAAGTGTGAAGCCTCTGCAGGATCCGTTAGAAAAGTAGGTCTTAGCATGTACAGGAGACGGACTATTGCAGGCCTATGTGGTAAATTGGACTGTAAATTGGTCAAAATTCGGGTAAGAGCGATACGCTCAGGCTAGGAGTACTGGAGGCAATCGAAAGGTGTAGGGTCTCGGCAGGGTGAAAGCACACGGTTAAAAGATCATCATTCATTCCGATAAAAGATAGGCGGTCAGAGTACCGATTTGGTATAAGTTGGAACCCTGTGAGGGACTGTTCAGGTGTGGGTCTGTAAGAGACGGGGGTTATAGATGGGCGGCTAGGTCCTGGAGTGGAGTGTTATAAATAACAGTGTGGGCAATATATGTGGTTTAAGAGTATTGGAGGGCATTTGAAATGTTTGGGCAGGGGGGCCGTTAGAAATGTGGGTGCAGTTTTTCATACACTCCGGTACTCGAAAAGATGGGTGACGGAATATGTCGTGCATGGCCGGTAAAGGTTAGGCGGTCAAAATCCGGGTATAGGCGTTACGCCAGGCTCCGAGTACGGGGGTAGTAGGATAGTGTCGAGACTCCGGTAGGAGCCATCAGATACGCGGGTGCGGGTGTTTAAGACTCTCAGGTACTCAAAAAGGTGAGTGTCAATAGGCGTCGACACGGGACCTGTGGACGGGTGGTTAAGCAGTACGGAAAGTCAGAGGTGTGTGACAAACAGGAAGTCTAGGTTGAGATAAGTCGCCGGAAACAGGAAGTCTGTGGTTAGGAAACACCGAAATGTATCTCCCATAAGAGACAATGCTAAAATATCGCCATAAGAGCCCGTGTTAAAATAACTCCATAAGAGCCCATGTTAGCGCTCAACGCGCGGGAGGATCTACTTACAATGACGTTGTAACGCGTAAGCAAAGTCTTCTTTGGATTGCCAACAAAGGAATGTGAAACAGAAACCATATTAAAATACTGATTATTGAAATCTAGGGACGAAAACATGAGTTTCAACATTTAAAATCACCTCTCTTAAATTTCTGAGGGGATACTTTTCAACGGCTTATATTGATTGTACGTAAAAAGTGTTTTGAATAAAATAATACATTCAGATTTATGATCGTAATATAACAATGTCTTTATCGAATTATATAGCTATTATATTAATAGTACATTTTACAGATCTAAAGAACATTTACATTTATTACATTCAGGAAATCAGTTTTTTAAATGTTCACAAAACTTTTGCGCCATAGTTTTTAGGCACCCATTTATACCCATCGAAAATTATTTTGAATATTGAGAATTGTTGACTTTGAGATGTATGCTTGATTTCTTAACATATAATTTTGGTATATTTGTACATTTTTCCTTTCGCGAGTTCCTCACTATTACATCGATTTTAGAGTTCCTCTCACACCTAAAGAATATGATAGCTTCCAAGACTCGAATAGTAGTGTCCTATTTTAGTAAACATAGTGATGACAAAATGTAAAAAGAAAGATGGTTCGAATAAAAAGTTTCAAGTTCAATTGTGATTAAGCAAGGATATTATTAGTTTTAAATACGTTTCCTTAATTTCTTGGTTGTATTATATTACCGTTTATGTTTTTTATACATAGTATTAAAATTCCATATAAAATAACATCTTTTAATAGTGTATTTCAGTGCTTGATTGTCGTTTAAACAATACAAGAATTACAAATAATGCTCTAAAACTAACTACTTTCTACAGGCTTATTTTTAATATGAGTAGTTAAAATAAAAAATTTAATACAGTTTAGAACATCCTACAATATGCAAGATTATATAACTTTTCTAGGAAGCTAGGAAACCCAGACCTGTTTCTAGTACAGGTAAATAAAAATAACAAGAGTATACTTTAATTTTTGTTATCTGCTGGATGGAACCTTGTAAATGATTAAAATTATTTCACAGCAAAATTTCATATTGAACAAACTTTCAAGTTCTTGCTTGAAAAAAAAAATAATCTATATCGAATTTCAGAGGAAAATTACAATGCACGTAATTTTTAAACATCACAGAAGAATATTAAAGTAAGAATTTTACTTAGAAGAAACTTTACTTAAAGAACCTACAATTATTGTTGATGTCATACGGATAATTTGTAATCCACAATCCAAAATAATTTATTTGAATTAACGAACCAAAACCTTCCCAATAATTTCTTTGACTAAAAATGAAACGGAATTTGTATTTTAAAATGCATTTTAATATGCATCCTTTAATAATGTGTCCACCAGCTGGACTTTAAAAGTTGCTAAAGAATAAGGAATCGAATTTTTTCAAATAAAATTCCCCTAAAACCTATCGATTTCTAAATTCATATTTCACACTAATAAAAACTTTCGTGACTACAACAAATTTTGAAAATGTAACAATTGAAACGATAGAAAATTTGATATACGTATTTTAAAATGTATTTGAAGTAGCTTAATAACCATCCTCTACTAAATCAATTAAACTGTACATAATGTTATGTTGATGTCCAATTAAAGTGTCTGTTTCATCATTACAAACACGAATGAAATACAACCAGACGTAGCTAGCAGAAAGAACAAGCTTCACTTGATTGAGCTGAGACCAATCGGACACAAATTGCTCCCCAATTAGTTACCAAGAACTTCTTGTTGGTAAAACACTACATGGCAGACGTTAAGTTTGATGAAAGAGTTTTATTTTTTTAATACTGGACGTGCAGATCAAATTTAAAGCAATATTTTCATTTACTAATAGTTTTTACATATTTCCTTCAACACAGTAAAAATATCCTTATAATTTTTGGAATAAAACAATATGATACATATTTTATTTTATCTTTTGCTATATTGAAGGGTCTAGCTTTACGCTAAAAATATGCTTTCCAATTTTGTTAATTGGTTTTAATCCTGAAACCTTTATCGGCCTCAACATAAGATAGCCCCAGAAAATAGTCTATTTATACTGACACATATTTACCCTTGGTTCATTACCCCTTGGTCCATATTAGTCTAGCTGCAGACATTTGGCTCCGTACACTAGTTTCTAGTACAATGCCCGCCTTGTTATCGTTGCCTATGCAGGGTATTCAGTTATTTATCTCCACCATTATGCAGTAAAGCTTTTATTGCCCCTTAATATTCCTCTCAGACAAGCCCTCAGCGAAGAGGTCATAAAAATACATGACCGAAATAACAATACGAAACTTACTGTAAATATATTTTTGATATATCTGATATGAAGTTAATAACCTATTATTTTAGTTTTTGTAACTTACATATGCATTATATATTTGAGATTTTCGTCATCAACACACCTAAGGTAAAAGATGAATCTATGGCATATAATACACTATTAATTTAACAAAAAACCTAAACCGTAAGCTCAAAACACCACTTGTCCAAACTTGCAGCTAAGTACGGTAAATTACCTTAACTGAGAGTATAAAAATGCTTTTATGTGTGATTCCGGAAGCCTCCCAAAAGCTGGGTGCACCCAGACGTGGTGGGGTAATTTATTGGACCAAAGATCGAGGAGCTTTTTTGTGTCAAAATGCTCCAAAAAACTGGGGAGGTATAACAAGCCGGAAGCTTCCAGATACTGGACGCTCCTAAAGCCGAGAGAGTCCCAGAGTCTGGATGCTCCTAAAGCTAAATGGTTACAAAAAACCGGAAGCTTTAATATACTGGAAGTTCCTAGGATCTGGGGGATTCCTTAGTCCGGATGCTCACAAGGCTAAGAAGTACAAAACGTCGTAAGGTTTATATACTGAAAGCTCATAGGGGTCATGACTCATTCCAGAGTACGAACGTTTCTAAAGCTAAGAGGTACAAAAAGTTGGCAGCTTCCAGATACTGGACACTTCTAGAAGCCGAGACATTCCAGAGTCTGGATGTTCCTATAGGTAAGAGGTACAAAAATTCGTAACGTTTCAGATCCTGGAAGCTCTTAGGAGCCGGGAGATTCAAAAGTCTGGATGCTCCTAAAGTTCAGAGATACAAAAAGCAGTAAGCTTCCAGATCATGGAAGCTCTTAGGAGTCAGGAGAGTTCAGAGTCTGCATTCTATATAAAGAAAGGATCTATGAATGCCGAAAGCTCTTTTAAACCATGAGGTTAGTGCGTTTTTACACGCCAGAAGATTTTAGGAAACCAAGTGGTTGGGTTATTATTAGTTTACGTGTACCAATGTTATTAACTGCAAGATAAGTTGACCTAATTCTTGTGGAAGGATTATTGTTAAAAAGAACATGAACAATCGTTTCATTTGGTTTAAAAAAAATATCCAAAAGCTAATACTGTTTTTTAAACATCCAAAATTTCTTTTCTGTAAGTAAATAAATGGTACATTATGGAAGAAAAGCTTTACATAATAGGTCAACTGTGTTTTGGACTAATATTGAAAAGTGAAAAACAATTAGCCAATTTAAACTTGAAATGTTAACATAATTATTAATTAACAACTTTGTTGAGTGTACACAAATTACCACGATTATCGCGGTATTATCAGGTTGTAGACGACGAGGTAATAAAGGGCTCTTGAGTGCAAATTGTTTACAGCACATATGTATTGTTTACCCTTCCACGTAACGGAAAAGTTTTCCAAAACTACGATATGGGTTTGGATGTAATAAAAAAATCAGGATGTTTGTTTCATAAAAAAACATAAGTAGACTTTTATGAAATAGTTTAAATATATATTATTGTGGGTGGTTATATTGTACGTGTACAGTTTTACTGGCACATGAGGGGTTAGCTTTAAAATTTAAATGTTTGTGAAGGTTCAAAAAGGAAAAGAAAATCTTCTGAAATGAATAAAGTTCAAACTAAAATAAGAATTCTTCTTGAAAATAATTACTGGATTTAAAATTAAAATAAAAACTTCTTGATGCCTATTAAATTGAAACTTGTAATTTTTTCGTCACTCAAAATGTACAAAGTTCTTACAGCTTGTCTTTTATTAAATTTTCAAAATTCAAAACTTTCACACTCTAATCTGATCTGGCAATTCTTCACTTTAATTTATCTTCAAAATTCAATTTTATTTTGTAACTAATTTTCTTTATTTTACTTTAAATATTAATTCTTTTCAGTGTTAGAAATTTTTTATTGCTGAAAGCATCTGTTACAACCATAAAACTCTTTTAGTATTTTTACATAAAATTTTATATACATGTGCTCACTGCACCAACAAGTTTTATATTGCACAGATCAAAAGAATAAGTTCCTAAATTCCAATTAAATTTAATTTTTACAATATTTCTTTCCCCAAAATTAATTAAAATAATTAATAAATAATATTGACTGGATACCAGTTAAAAAGTTCACTTACCCGCAGGTTCGATGACGATTAGCAAGAATAACTCAAAGCGCTTTCAAAGAGTTTACTCGTTGCTACTACTACTGATCAACTGAGACGGAAGTTACGGCACGTCTACCTCACCCCACCTCTCAATTTCGTTATCAAACACTGCCATCTGCGATGCGCGCCTCGCTGATAGAAGCCTCTTTTGTACTGTCCAGTCCTTATCATTCTTCTTGGCCTACTCCTTCCACCGGTAATCCAGTTACCCCAGAATTAACAATTTAATACAATCGGTACATACTTAAAAAAATTTTACTCCTAGGCAATAAACTTTTGTTTTTGCATTTCATTTCTTGACGTATATGGGAATACCCTTTATGAAAAATTCCTTTCAGATAAAAGATCCCGTTCTATGTTTTATATCTTTAAATGAAAGAAAACAAACATAATTAGTAATTATTATTATGTATTATGATTATTTTCCACGCAAACGTACACCTAATGAATTTGAAATATTTTGAAACACAATGATATCTTAGATTGTTTAAACAGATTTTTCCTGTCACTCAGCTGAAAAAGCCTTTCTTTTACTATTTCCAGTAAAACAGGATGTTATATAGCTACAGTACTTCCTTGACTTCCAGTACATCGAAGAGAGGGGATAGGAACTTTTGTTGTAATTATTATCATAGTTGTGAATATATATCACATCCATACTGCTTTTCCGCACCTAATCTCGTACTCTCACACTCTTATTTATCCTATTTATCCTTATCCTCCCATATGTGTTAAAGCTCAAGTAAATGCATAATGTTTAAATAAGAAATGCACTGGTAAGAGTAAAAACGGCATCAAAATATAATTGTTTCTGAATTTATAGTTTCCATGGAAGTGAGAGTTACAATAAATTTATTTGTAGTTATACTATACTAATGTACTAATTGGATTAAAAGAAACATGAAAATTAAATCGTGATATTACGGTGCATACAGTAGATTTTCTTACGTTAAACTGGTTAGAGGTAAAAATAAAATAAACTGGTTCTGGACGCACAGTTTACACTAAATATTACTCCGATCGGTTTACTATTTAGGTATACTCGTATTAATTGGAAAATAAAAAAAATATTTGTGTTTAATAATGACATAATCAAAAATCTTAAAAGATGGTATTCATGTTCTACGATGAAATAACCAGAAAATTCAGAAAAAAATCCAAGTGAACTGAAGGGTTCCCTTTGTTCCACATAGACCTATAGACATTCAGGAATAGTGGTTTAGCATAAATTCGCTATAAAACAGGTAGGCTATTTATTTTAGCTCGAGAAACAGCAATAGCAATGCTTTTGATGCAGTTTTAATGAAATTATACAGCTTTATATATTGTATACAAGCATTTAGTTTGAATTTTTTGTCTATCAAGAAATCTTGCGATAGTGGCAAATGGCAAATGGAAGACATTCTCAATTTTTTAAATAAATTTTCGATTAAAAAGGATTTATTCTTAGTCTTCGATGAATATATATTCAAATATTAAAACAACTGACGGAAGCTTAGAAAGCGGATTCCCAATCAGGCTCTATGAACATTAATATCATAATTTGACTATCTATGGAACATATACTGGGTTTCGGTTACATTCCATAAGTGTTCAAAATTTATTATTCCTTTAACAAAAGAGAGTTCCTTTTCTCTTAGTCAGCAGCTATAACTTAATATGATGAAGTACTATATATTCACCAAATTAGTTTTCACATTATTGCAGTTGTAATTGAAAAATATTTGAACGGTATAAAGTTTTATTTTACATGGTATCTCAGCATAAAATATTAGACTTTGTTGCAAAACGCAATTCTTCACTATAAGAAGAGCATGATGAACCCTCTCATTCCACGTAAGTCCTTCCTATAAGGACAATCAATCGCGTTGTGCCGAAGGAGAAGATAGGTATTTTCCAGGCGAAGCGAGTGGGGGGGGGCGGTACTCCTTCAGATCTAGGCGTGTGGGAACTTTTAACTCTAAGGAACTTACACCGTTTTCCGACAGAAATATTTCTCAGTAAAATAGACCTATCGATAACCACCCTCTCCCCATGTCTCGCCCAATCTGATCGCAGATGAGACGTTCGAGGATATCCATTCGGTTACCAAAATGTAAGTGGCACACCGGTGTTTGGTATATTCAATGTATTATCTATTTCCATGTATTAAAAATCCATTACTTAACCCATCGTGTGTTCAATAATATTTCACTTAAAGATTTTGGAACATTTGAGTAATTTAACCACTGCAATCGTAAACCGTAATGAGGGATATATGATTTTAAGTTTATTATATATTTAAACGTTTACATCTTCATACTAACTCTCAACGCAATCTCTCGTCACTCTATAGAAGTTCATTTACTTATAAAGTAGTGAACGGTCATAATCTAAGTACATATTTTTAATTTTAGTCCAATAAATTTGGATTTTCCGCAAACCCTCACTATTGTAGTATTATTTGGATTAATCTGCTTCAAAACTCCCAAAGGATTTTTGGTGGAAGTGATTTTATTTCAAGAGGGTAGTTAAATGAAACATAGGCAATAATAGTATCAGGTGAAAAGTCTTGATTAACCTCTTATCAACCTTTAAAAGCAGTTATTTTATAGAAAGGTCACAACAATTAGTTTTAATATTTAGTACTACCACCAAATGTTCGTACTACTTAGTCCATATGCCAATATAGAACTGTTAGTACCCTTTAATAGCCGTTATTTTATAGTCAGGTCACAACAATTAGTTTTAATACTGAGTACTACCACCAAATGCTCATACTACTTAGTCCATATGCCAATATTTAACTGTTGTTGGCACCACCTTAATAGCCGTTATTTTATAGAAAGGTCACAATAATTAGTTTTAATATTTAGTACTACCACCAAATGTTCGTACTACTTAGTCCATATGCCAATATAGAAACTGTTAGTACCCTTTAATAGCCGTTATTTTATAGTCAGGTCACAACAATTAGTTTTAATATTTAGTACTACCACCAAATGTTCGTACTACTTAGTCCATATGCCAATATTGAACTGTTGTTGGCACCACCTTAATAGCCGTTATTTTATAGAATGGTCACAACAATTAGTTTTAATATTTAGTACTACCACCAAATGTTCGTACTACTTAGTCCATATGCCAATATTTAACTGTTGTTGGCACCACCTTAATAGCCGTTATTTTATAGTCAGGTCACAACAATTAGTTTTAATATTTAGTACTACCACCAAATGTTCGTACTACTTAGTCCATATGCCAATATAGAACTGTTAGTACCCCTTAATAGCCGTTATTTTATAGTCAGGTCACAACAATTAGTTTTAATATTTAGTACTACCACCAAATGTTCGTACTACTTAGTCCATATGCCAATATAGAACTGTTAGTACCCTTTAATAGCCGTTATTTTATAGTCAGGTCACAACAATTAGTTTTACTACTTAGTACTACCACCAAATGTTCGTACTACTTAGTCCATATGCCAATATTGAACTGTTGTTGGCACCACCTTAATAGCCGTTATTTTATAATCAGGTCACAACAATTAGTTTTAATACTTAGTACTACCACCAAATGTTCGTATACTTAGTCCATATGCTAATATTGAACTGCTATGCACGGCTACTAGATGTTATAATATTTGTCAGTTGCAGAACTGAACCATTTTATAAAATGTTATTTTGGAAATAACTCTTTATTTGCGGTCGCTTGCACGCACATTGATAGTGTGATATTCTTTTGTATTAAATTTCCATGGTTACAACTGCCAGATACCTTTTTTAGTGGCATAAATTGTTTCGAAAACATTTCATAATATTAAAACATAATACATTTATCACAAATTTATGTCTCAATAGAAATTTGGATTCCCTCCGCGTGGGAGCTAAATTCACTGGACACTCCATGTTGGCGCTGACTGAGTCAAATCGAGTTTCAATCTGACTCTAGGCAGTCAGTAATTGAATGCGGGTCTCTGTGAAGTCAATTGAGATCGCAGTGCTGCCAATCCACCTCAATTGTGTATACTATCTGCAAGGTCAGTTGGTAGTTATGTTTAGAGCTCTTTAAGTATAATTGAGTATGAAAAAATGTATTATAAAGTAAACACTACATTCCTTATTAACCGTCCTATGGATATTGACTGAATAAAATAGACAAAACGACGCACCAGTCAACAGTGACATAAATACTGACACAACTGAATTTAAAACTCTCATCGTTATTATGTCATGAGATGTAAATAATAAAATTATGCTGTGCAATGTTGACCAAAGTAAAAAAAGTAGGAGTGGACCACACCACGTGTCGCGTAACGGGCTTCTCTCACAACAAGTTTATGGCTTATTTATTAGGCTACATGCGTTAGTATGTCACAATATCAAAATCTCATATGACTGCAATAAGTATGTTACGAACTTATGTATTCTGCAATTTTTTTACTAACGGTCAGGGTTACACATACGAAATGTGCAAAAATTTTCGCTAATGGTTATGGAAATCCCATGGCTTGATACGTACCAAAATAAAATTCAGTGTTACCTATTTATATGAATCTTTAGGTAAAATTATAAGTCTATAGGCCAGTTCGCTCTAGATATCGTCCAGATAGACAGAGGTATAGAAATAAAAATGTTACTATCCAATCGAGTGATAGAATTTTTAACGCTTAAACAAAAAAATAAAAATAAAATTATTTTTCAGTAATTTACAATGGGCTAATGATATATTTGGACTTATCGCAAAATGAAATAAATATCTCTTAATAATAAGATGGTAATTATGTGTTTTGTATTTTGTCTTATGCAAAACATATTACACAATAAATTGTATCTCTATATATTTTCGTCTTAAAACGGTATTTTTGTCCCATTGAGCTTTGACACGTGTTAAGTTCTGTTAAATCGTGATAAGAGGTTTTTTGGAGCTTCAATGTTGCTTCCGTGCCTGAAAGAAAACCATGAAATACCAGATCTGCAGTTAATTTATCTATAGTTAAGTTAGTCGCATCGTTTTCAGTTATAATAATCTCTCAACGAAATTGTAGTTGTAGTCCTTTAAAATATCTGCAAAAGACAAAATAAAATAAATTAAGTCTGTTCTAATCATTCCACGAGGAGGTAAAATATGTGAACATAAAAAACTTGAGGTGTCATTATAAAAGGTTTTACCTGGCTGGAAATTATAGTTGCATGGAGTGTATTTCTTCTATTTATACAAGAATATAATTTATAATAAAGGAGGAAATTTAAAGAATATAATATTTAAATTTTAAAGTTTTGTAAAAATAGTTTCTTAAATAAAAAAGCATTTGAAACTTCCCTCTTCCTGCAACTATATTCATATATTTTAAAGTGTAAAATTCATATTTTTATCTTGACTCATTTTTATTTGTCCGGTATTATAATTACCTAAGTTACTTTAAAGATTTTTAATTCTTAATAAGATAGGAACGATTTTATCTTTCTTTTACCGTAAAACTTCCTCTTTTACAAACTTTCTGTGCCTTTAAACTCTAGAATGTGATACCGAAGACAGAAATTTAGCGAAAACATACGTTGCACAGGGTGTATTATTGTATTAATTACTAACTTACAAGAGCTTTAATGTCATTAAAAGTAAAAAATATCAAAGCAGCTATAAAAACTAATTAGCTTCAATCTTTAATGTGTACATTTTCTGTGGGACCAACCCCTTCTGTGATATGAGATATACACATCGCCAAAAAATAGTGCAGTTCTTAAATTACAAATATCAATAATACATTCTGTTTTATATTTCGCGTGTCGCATCGCAAAAGTAATTTAAATCATATTTAATTATTACATAAATTTAGAAATATGAATTATAAAACGGAAAATGCAGCAATAATAACGTGCGCGCTTCCAGGAAACTGTATGAGCATAAGAGTTATTACATTGTAATTATGAATAAAATTGAGAACAGAGCATTTCCAGGAAATTTGAGATGAGATACGCGTACAGCCCTGAGGCGGACATTAGCTGAATCCACATGTTCCTCATTATCTGCTTGTGAGAACTTGGAAATGTTCCAAATAGGCTATCGATGTTTCTGATCTCATTAGGAAGGAGAAAGCTTTAGTAGTATTACTAATGCTAACTTATAAAAAATTCTTGCTTTACTGTTTCTTGGATCTTGAAAATATTATAATTTAAGATTGTAATTGAGATAAAATTGTGTTGTTGTAATTTGTTTTAGCCTAATGAGATTCTCTCACTTGTTACTGTAATCATGTAATATGCTACGACACTGTAAATATAAATACATCGTAGTATTATAGCGTAACGTAAACATTCCTTTATTAGCTTCGTCAACAGTATACAATCATGTTTAGAATATTTTGTAGAATGGCCGATAAATCTTTGTCTCGAATCGATAGTTACTATCGATATGCTTTTGTGTTATATATGCTTTTAAATATTATAATTGGCCACCAAAAACTGCTATCTTGTAGGGGAAAGCGCAAGTTTCTAAATATATAATTCCAAGTAATTTATGATTCTCCCATAGATGTAGTTACCATGGAAAATAATAATAAATGAAATAGTGACGAGCATGCATTATTTAAACAATACGTAATATAATAGAATAACAGAAGACAAACAATGTATAGAAAACCCTATGAAAATCTGGAATATAAATCTAAATAAGAGTATAAATAAACTGCAAAAACCAGTTAAGAAGTGGAGGACAAAAAACATATAATCATGATAAAACACTTTTTTATTTTGGGAACATCATATATACATTAAACTCTGAAAATTGCTGGTAAATTATTATTGAATGTATTGAATGCGGATTTTATCGAGATTGGCTACAGAAAATAATTAGATACTGATATACTGAGAATAAGTTCAGATTCAATTACATTTCAACAGAATCACTGATACGGTATCCAATCAGTTACAGTTAGTAATTATATCAGTTGAAATGCCACCAGCGACAAACCATTATGTAATAATAATAATCATCCATACACAACCAATCAATCAATCAATGTCTGATTAATTGGAAACTCCCTACGGCCTGATAAGACCAACCTATATTAATACCGATTGTTATCTGGATCATAACAGAAAAACAGCCATAACATACACCAGAAGCATAATCCAATATACACAAATTGGTTCTGTTACGAAACTAAAATTTGGCTTTAGGAGTATTCTTATAATTTGGTAAGTTATAGGAGCCACATAACTTAAGAAATAGAGGGGTACCTCAAGACTCTTGCATCTGGGGTATTATTTTTATCTTCCATACACCAATGTTCGTTTCATATTAAATCAATTGTACAGTTGTTAATACAAATTCTATAACTTAATTTGCATTTAGCATTATATAGTAACATGATGTAGTAACGATGCAGTTATCGATGCACGGAATAGTCATACATGTTGTAATCGCAAAATTACTATCACAATACATTTACTGTAAAAAAACATAATATAAAAGAAAAACGAAAGAAATTACCGTACTAATTACAAATCTGTATATTGAAACATGTGCTATACAGGGTGATTCGGTTAGTGTTACCGGCACTTTCTGAGCTGATTGTACTATAAAAAATAAAGAAAAAAGTTCATATAAACATGGGTCCGGAAATGCTTCCTTACTGGGTTATGGCCAATTGAAGATTTCACCAAAAATTGTGTGCAGGAGGTCAAATGATGATTTGCCGCGTGTTTATGAAGAGATATTTATAGGCGAATGCAACTTTTTCTAACGGATTTTTAGATGAGAAATTGAATAAAGTTCATCTCATAGCTGTATCTCATTTAGTTTTTTTGTTATACTACAAAAGACAGAAATAAAATAATTTTGAAAACACTTTTTTAAGGTTTAACGGACAATTATTTTGTTAAATAGGCATTGAAGACCCACATTTTTACAAAGAAACTTGCAGAAAATTTAATTCTGAATAAAATTATGTGCCACACGGCTATTAACAGCGAAGTATTAGTTTCTGGAATTTAATTTTACAACAAACATTCTACCAAGCAAGAAATTCCAAAGCAAAGGAAAACCCGTGCCATTTTAATGACATAGAGTAGCCTACACATAAGATTTATTAGGATGCAATTTAAATTAAGTTTTAAATAAATTATTGTTTTTCATCTAAAGCTTATAATACTACGTACCACTTTCATAACAGGTGTTCAAAAATCAGTCCTTGTACTTCAATACACTTAGCAGCTCGCTTTCTGATTGATCGAGTTATCCTCCGCAACGCTGCACGATTGTTTTTGATTTGTGCGGCGGCATCTTCAATTCGATTTATTAACTCTTCACGTGTATTTACTTTTTCCTGGTACACCAGGTTCTTCATCCAATCCCATATACAGAAATCTAATGGAGTTAGATCTGGTGATCTTGGTGGCCAAGTGTGTGGTCCACCGCGACCAATCCATCGCCCGGAAAACTGCTCGTTTAAGTGCATTGTTACATTATGGGAAAAGTGGGCAGGGGCACCATCATGTTGATAAATAATATTGCACCTTGCTGCTAATGGAACATCTTCTAATAATAGTGGTAGTTGTTCTGTAAGGAATTCTAGGTACATGCGGGAATTTAGATGTCCTCGGAGAATGAATGGTCCTATTAATCGATCATGAATGAGTCCCACACCATACATTTACACTAAATCTGTGTTGAAAGTTGCGCACGATTGTACTATGTGGATTTCCCTCTGCCCAAGTGTGTTCATTGTGACGGTTGTTGACGCCATCTCGGGTAAATTGAGCTTCATCAGTGAATAAAATGGTTCTATGATGTTGACGGTTTCTAATTAACCAGTTGCAAAATTCCAATCGAAGAGGAGGATCTGTTGGTTGAATATTTTGAACTTGTTGTTTATGGTAAGGGAACATGCTATTTTTGCGCAAAGTTCTCCATACTTCAGACTGAGACACTGCGAATCGCCTAGAAAGACGCCGTGTACTGACACCAGGACTGCGTTCAGTAGCCATGATTATAACCTCTTCCATATCTACATTATTCTGGGCAGGGCGATCCCGATAATTATTAATACTAGGAAGTTTACCTGTTACTCTTAGGGTACGAAATGATCCACTGATCGTTTTTGGGTTTGGAACTCTGCGATTAGGAAATCGTCTTCGGTATTCTGCAGTAACAGCGGTTGCATTTCCGCCACAAACGCCTAAGACAAATACCATGTCGGCATATTCTTCCATTGTAAATAACAAAGGCATTGCAATTGTGATAGTAAGTTACTTTAAAATACACTTCACTAACAAACGAGTAGTAAATTAATTGTATTAAATTGCACTCATTAAACTAGTACAGAATTGGTAACAAATAATTTGGATTCCTCAATAAATTGCAGTGTATTGTTGAACAGCTGATTTGTGATACCAACTTATAAAAACATAATTTACCTTCTGTAAAGCTAACGTGACAAAGATATGTAGGTACATGATGTAACCATTTGGATAGTCCTAAAAAGTAATAGTATTATTGTTTTTTAGTTGAGCATTAATCTATTAAAATCGTATTTACAATTGTATGCTAATCAATTATTTTGTGTACCTTATATCATTACATCACGGTGTTTATTTACTAAATACGTATTTCTTGCTTGGTAGAATGTTTGTTGTAAAATTAAATTCCAGAAACTAATACTTCGCTGTTAATAGCCGTTGTGGCACATAATTTTATTCAGAATTAAATTTTCTGCAAGTTTCTTTGTAAAAATGTGGGTCTTCAATGCCTATTTAACAAAATAATTGTCCGTTAAACCTTAAAAAAGTGTTTTCAAAATTATTTTATTTCTGTTTTTTGTAGTATAACAAAAAATCTAAATGAGATACAGCTATGAGATGAACTTTATTCAATTTCTCATCTAAAAATCCGTTAGAAAAAGTTGCATTCGCCTATAAATATCTCTTCATAAACACGCGGCAAATCATCATTTGACCTCCTGCACACAATATTTGGTGAAATCTTCAATTGGCCATAACCCAGTAAGGAAGCATTTCCGGACCCATGTTTATATGAACTTTTTTCTTTATTTTTTATAGTACAATCAGCTCAGAAAGTGCCGGTAACACTAACCGAATCACCCTGTATAAATGCGACTGTGAAAGAAATTTGCTAAATCTATTGTTTATAGATTCTATTTATATGTGTTACTACGAGCTATATAGTCACCCCAGGACTATAAGTTTTTGGCTGAGACTAGAATATAGGAGCATCAAAGTCCGTTGGTTGTATTAATAATAATGCATATTTATTGCAGTATAAAACGATACAAATCAAACAAAATATTTCTAAAAATAAGGTTTTTTTTTACGGTGCTGTAATAGTTGCATGAAATAACTAAAATTGAAACTCTAAAGTAATAATTGTGTATACACTAAATGTGCTAAGTAAGACCCTGCATGCTGTACTTACATTATACACTATACATCATTCACGAGTACTCAGGTATTTTTGCAATTCCAATTAATTATTCTTTATGTATTTATCATACAAAAATCAAAGACCTAATTTTTACAACTTCAACTCATATACGCTGCTCTTTAGAAAGTCTTAATGATAGCAAAAGCTTAATGAGAGCCTTAATGTTTCACATAAAGTTAGTTTGACACTTAGCCTAAGGTGTGACTGAGTCTCAGGTGCAAGTCTTGTTTGTTGTTTGTTCTTGTTTGGTCCTCATTGTTTGTCTTGTTGTGTGCCTCGAATGAAACTGTTAATTGTGGACCTAATTTATGGGTAGTTGAACGCTTACTAGTTGTGAAGTGTTTATATAGTTTCAGTTTTAGATGTTATACTCTACTTGAGTCCTTAATTTGGTATAATACAATGCACTTGGCAAATAAATATGGCGCGATAGTATTAAAACACATAAGAGAATATTTTGAAAAGGATTTTGATCTTCTAGGAAGTTTTAGCTATCAATTTATAAGTATTTGGCAGTATTATAGAAACTAATGTCCCTGGTTTGCACCTGTGTCTTTGAATTATTCAATACAAAAACCCGATATGAGACTTATGGAATGGATCCGTCCTTCGTGGTAGGTTCGGAAATGAAACCTTTTTTGCACTTGCCAGATTTAAAATGTGTTGCCAAATACAGAATATATCACGTATTTCATCATAAGTATTGAATAGAACACGCAAACTGAATTTTACATAAAATTTTAAATTTAGAGTTTTTGAATAGCATGAAAGCTCAATAAACCTTCTTATTTTAGAGATGTAGCCTCTAAAAGTGTTTTATAATAATAACATAATATTAATAAACTTTTATCACTTTTAAACATTTATTTTACGTACGATAGACTTTTAAACAATATACAATGAATGATCTCACATAAAATTAAATACAACAAATTTAGCCACCAAGGTAGTAAAAAACACATGACAAATTAATTTTAATTATTTATTTTAACTTAACCTTATTTGTACCTGAAGATGGAATCAATGATTCCGAAATGTACATCGTACGTAAAATAAATGTTTAAAAGTGATAAAAGTTCATTAATATTATGTTATTAAACCTTCTTATTCTGTGCTTTGCTGTTTGTTTATAAATAACTATATTTTATTAAAAAAAAAAACTCAAATATATATGTTATACGTAACATGCGGTAAATTTCACTTAAAACTCTCTACGTATTAACGTAACAATATCAAGAAAATACACTGCTACCATATTCAGGGCATATGGAAGATAATGAAAATATGAAAGTTGTAAGTGTAAAAGTAAATGTATCTTACCCGAGGCTTCCCACAATCTTTACCCGTTGTGGGTCTATTGGGATTACTTCACCTATCGCTACCTACACTTTTATTTTACCCTGGAGCATGACATGTACTCGTTTAGTATCTTGAATGAAGTAGCAGTACTGATGACGAGAGAACACCAATGTACTACTTATTGTAAATAATTATGTGTGTACAAGATGTAAACTGCTGGATATGAGAGTAATTTTTTATTAGCAATTCACAATGAGATAAACAATAACAAAATTATGTAAAACTAACGGATTATATACACTAATATTTAATAAATGTACAGAAACAAATAACTAAAATAAAACAAAAATTAAATTTAAGTATCCATTCCAAAAAACACCACTTACTATATCCAAAAAAATTGTATACGTATTATAAACATTGCAGCAAGGGTCAGGTAATATCAGCTTTTGAATGCATCAATCAACTGATCATTTATCAGGAGTTTAACAATTGTGTAATAGATTATGTTATAGTATTTATAATACTTTTACAATCTTCATACATTCACTTATGCACGCTTACTGCATGTATGTTCCACACATTGCGTTCGCTACATGGTAATTGATGGATTTAAAATTGTGTTGCTTTTAAAAAGCGCTATGTATTGATGCGTTTGATGTATTACAAAGATGGTAACTAAATACGCAATTTTGTCAGACTAAAACACGTAAGAATTTAGTGTAAGTAGTGTTAAAGTTGTATTCACTTTAAGCATATTTAAATATATATATATAAATTAATACGTGTTTTTTTCAGTAGTAAGAGACTTAAGCGCAGGAACTTACCGAGGAACAGTGTAAAACCATCTGTG
Organism: Homalodisca vitripennis; assembly: GCF_021130785.1. Classification (NCBI taxonomy): domain Eukaryota; kingdom Metazoa; phylum Arthropoda; class Insecta; order Hemiptera; family Cicadellidae; genus Homalodisca; species Homalodisca vitripennis. The sequence goes on from NW_025777297.1 coordinate 17,949, forward strand.
TACATACCTGTAAACAGAAAATACATTATCGTATGAAAAATGCCATTACATTGCAGAAAATGCTTGTGAGTATGAGAAGTCATTCGGAAGGAACACGTTAAATTAAAATCCACCCCTCTTTATCTTCTTTAAATTTAATATTGTGGCTACTAAACGGAGTAAGCTACACCACGTGTCGAATAACAGGGTTCACTAAGGCGTGGAACATGTAAAGTCTATAGCTCAATTAATTCTTGGAATGTCCTGGAGGATGTGTCAGTACATTATATGATGGGATCAGTGACGCACAGGCAAATCCATGGCCATTCATCATCGTGGAACTAATTTTTGTCAAGTGTTCATATCTCGTGATATCTTGACACATGTTACGTTGTCATTATTTCATGTTTTTTGGTTCCATAGTAGTAAATGAGTAAGGCACCTAGCGATGTAGGAGTTGAGGTGTTGGTCGAGTTACGTTTGTTAAGTGCACTTCATTTGTTAGCAGTCACACATAAGACCAACATGAAAATGTTTACCAACACAACATTTAAACAGTCTAAAGGTCAGTTCATTCTAAAGATACCATGTGGAGAGCCGGGCCGACAGAAATGAAAGTAATAAATATTTCCCAGTCCATCGATTGTCAGGTTTCAAAAGGATCAATAAAACCGTTTACATTGACAGTATTTTAAAAAAATTGTATAACCAATACGTGTTTTAAGATATTTTAAGAAGATTTATTGATACGGCAAGATCCCAAAATGTTAATATAATAATATACGAGTATTTAGCTAGGCTTCCATACAGTGAAAGACTCAAGCACCTTGGTTACCTTCATTTATCGGCATGACCATGTTATGCTTAGCCTAATTCTGAACAAACGACACTCGTAAAATGTTATACATTATTCGGTTATACTTTATGAAAAGATTATTACTTCAGTCTGCATGGCATTCTTCACTTGACATAAAAAATAAGTTATGAAAATGGAATTTGCTTGACATTTTGAAGAATGAAATTAATAGTATTCTTACAGTATTCTATATTAAGGTAATAGTTGCTTGGAACAAATAAAGTTCCTAACATTTGCTGTAATTCAGGATAATTGATTTTGCAACCCTCTGTTGTTATAACACTGAAATGTCGCGGTGTAATATGAAGCCCATGTAAGAGGATTAGCCGTAATATGGCGTAATGCTGCATCTCTATATTCAAGAGTAGACGCTTCCAATATTCTGTACGTATTTTACATACCTGTCTTATAAATGAGCATAGTGTGTTACATAATCTAAGAATAGTTTAAATAACATCTTTTTAATATATTTTCATAACAGTTGTGTTGTGTCTGTATTCAGATAGTTTTTCAATCTAATATTGTTCCTATATAGAGATGAACTATCCTTAAATGTTTAGGAATAATTATATGGAAGTACAAAATATTTTTCAGAATTTTCATGTCCACATAGAACCATATGTGAAATTAAAATAATTGAAATTGGTAATTTAAGAAGAAGGAAAGATTCCTAATCTTTTTGTACCTACAAAAAGTGACATTTCCAGTTCACAAGTCAAACATTGTATGTAGGAAATATTTATAAAACAGATTAAGTTTATTGTTTGTTTTAACATTTCCTGTTGTGATAGCTGTAACGGTATATTAGTTTTTAGTAAAAATATAGCGGTAAGATGCCTTATGCCTTTATGTAAAGTGGAGACTGAGGAAACTCCTGAAGTTTTTGAATTCCCTAGTTTACACAATAACATAAATATTGATCGTAGCTAGATTAGTGGCTGAGGTAATTTTGACGACCTCCTTCATCTAAAAAAGCAATATAATCAAAAGGGAGACAGATTTTTAATCAGGTTTGTCCTAGTGTTTCTGTAGACGAATGCGTAAGTCCACTTAAATTTGGATTACTTTTATTACAGTACAGTTACTTCATTGTACTTTTTTGACAGGATATAAAATGAGAATCTTGCTGATAATAACAAATAAAATTGGTTTTATCTGAATGTATATTAATAACAAATTAAACAAAAAATCTTTTGAGGTAAAACAAAAGTAAATCGTCCGATAATTGGTAGAATGACTTGTTAATCCAGGAATGTCATTTACTAATTGTTGTGTAAAACTATCTAAAATACTACATTAGTCACACAATAGACAATGATGTTTCAAGCAGTTTTTCATCTTTGCTTAATAGATTATTAACAATATTGGTAACAATTATTACTTTTATTGAGATATGTAACACAATCTCCAATACAAAGTTCTCATTCCAACATTTAATGTTTTAAATTTTAACTAAGTAAATGTTACTATTTGTTACTAGAAATGAATGAATGGGCACACAAACGTCATCCTTTTACTGACTGTATCAGCGGAGACTTTTTAATTTAATTTCTTCCAAAGCTATGTGCATGAGGAGCGGTGATCATGGTAATCCTCTTACTTAGGGTTCCCTGATTCAGCCGTGACCTTTTGATCTTTATCAGGACATATTATTATGTTCGCTCTATAGCAGCAATATTACACTTCTACAAGTCTTACTCTACTGTAGTCAGGCGTTGCCATACGGACAATGTTCGACATTCGTACACATTATTATGTTCGCTCTATAGCAGCAATATTACAGTTCTACAAGTCTTACTCTACTGTAGTCAGGCGTTGCCATACGGACAATGTTCGACAGTTGTGCACATTATTATGTTCGCTCTATAGCAGCAATATTACACTTCTACAAGTCTTACTCTGCTGTAGTCAGGCATTGCCATACGGACAATGTTCGACATTCGTACACATTATTATGTTCGCTCTATAGCAACAATATTACACTTCTACAAGTCTTACCCTACTGTAGTCAGGCGTTGCCATACGGACAATGTTCGACATTCGTACACATTATTATGTTCGCTCTATAGCAACAATATTACACTTCTACAAGTCTTACCCTACTGTAGTCAGGCGTTGCCATACGGACAATGTTCGACATTCGTACACATTATTATGTTCGCTCTATAGCAACAATATTACACTTCTACAAGTCTTACCCTACTGTAGTCAGGCGTTGCCATACGGACAATGTTCGACAGTTGTGCACATTATTATGTTCGCTCTATAGCAGCAATATTACACTTCTACAAGTCTTACTCTGCTGTAGTCAGGCATTGCCATACGGACAATGTTCGACATTCGTACACATTATTATGTTCGCTCTATAGCAACAATATTACACTTCTACAAGTCTTACCCTACTGTAGTCAGGCGTTGCCATACGGACAATGTTCGACATTCGTACACATTATTATGTTCGCTCTATAGCAACAATATTACACTTCTACAAGTCTTACCCTACTGTAGTCAGGCGTTGCCATACGGACAGTGTTCGACATTCGTACACATTATTATGTTCGCTCTATAGCAACAATATTACACTTCACAAGTCTTACTCTACTATAGTCAGGCGTTGCCATACGGACAATGTTCGACATTCGTACACATTATTATGTTCGCTCTATAGCAGCAATATTACAGTTCTACAAGTCTTACTCTACTGTAGTCAGGCGTTGCCATACGGACAATGTTCGACAGTTGTGCACATTATTATGTTCGCTCTATAGCAACAATATTACACTTCTACAGGTCTTACTCTACTGTATTCAGGCGTTGCCATACGGAAAAATGTTCGACATTCGTGCACATTATTATGTTCGCTCTATAGCAACAATATTACACTTCTACAAGTCTTACTCTACTTTAGTCAGGCGTTGCCATACGGACAATGTTCGACATTCGTACACATTATTATGTTCGCTCTATAGCAACAATATTACACTTCTACAAGTCTTACCCTACTGTAGTCAGGCGTTGCCATACGGACAATGTTCGACATTCGTACACATGAAAGAATAGCTTAACAAGCTCTTGGACTTGCGTATAAGAAAAAGTATTAATACCATTTAGAGTTGATGTTTTTATATTGTTATTAAGAAGAGTTTATTTTAATACGATAACATTGAGAACTAGTTTTCGAATGTAGAATGTACTTTAAGGTACTTAAATTTACTTAGGATCGTATAATATTTAGTAATAAATATTTTAAACTTTAATTGTACAATGGTATTAAAGACCGTGGGTAATCAATTAAAAAATATTTATATTAAAAATGTTACCAAATGACCAAATATATGTGCTTCAATAATCTGGTTGATTTTCCACGTAATTGATATGTACAGTAGGCTAGATAAACACGTTACTACGTAATATGGATCTGCTACAATATCCCAGGCCCGAGTTATGTATAATTTGCATTCGATCGAATCATATACCTCCCAAGAGAACATGCCCTGAAAGATAACGACGGCTCGTAGGACAGGCTATGCCGGATGTAGGGCGTGGAGACAGCTGTTCGTTTGTACAAAGTGTTGTTTTCTCATACTTAGTGTCTGCTAATGTGATGTTTTATGAAGCCTACATCCTTGCTAAATGGTTTGTTCCAAAATATCAAATTTGAAACGGTGATAAGCAACGAAAAAATGGTCTTCGTAAATATAATTACTGCGGTGAACTTAAAAAAAAATTTATACAGGCACAATTAGAACCAAATAAAACTTTCTTACCTTTAACCTGCGACAAGAAATTAAAAAAATAATGAAAGTAAATAGTAATTAACAAAAAAATCTAACAAATAATTAAAGTGAAATAACAGGGGCAAATTGATAAAATATTTTAACAAGAAAATTAATAAACTATATACTTATATAAACCCTAAAAACAATTGAAACAAAATGATATTCAATATACATGAACGTGAAAGAAATGAAAGATTAATGGGGTAGTGTTTCCTGGCACTAATAATAAAATAATTATTGTTGTTGAAATTAATTCGTACTTTATGATCATTTCTGATTTTCGATTCTTCATAAATCAAGACAGCATAACGTGGCTGCAAATATAATTTATAATACAGCTTAATGTTGTGTAAAACTTCCTAGAATTAATAAAAATATTCAATTTATTCATTTAGTTTCTTCACAGAAAAAATCTTTAAAAAATGAATAAAAGTTTTTAACCATTCAGGTGAAATAAAGTAACCACTACTGAAGATGTTCGTGGTAGGCATTATTCATATTGTTTAAGGGGGATGAATTAATTAATCAGAATTCTGGATATCAGAGGGCTACCAACCCTACCAAGTAAACGTTAACTTGACTGATATACGCATTTTTTATAAATGCTTTGGCAACACTACGATCGCTTATCAAAACTGTATATCACACCCATTGCAGGGTTCCTTGGATTTTTTTGCAAAAAGTGGCATTTATCCTAAATATATTATATTTTCGAAATCGCGCCATTGGTTTGTTTTGCTTTGACGCGTAAACTATTCCACTGACTGTACTGAAATTTTACATATGCTTTCTTAGGCAGGCTGGTATGAATGGGTGCCTATTCTTATTTCGAAAATCCCTCTGGGCTACGCCCATCTGGTCTCTAAAGTACCGAAAAATGCCATCTTGGTTTCTAAGTTTCGAATTATTAATTGAAAGATCCTGTTCAATAGAACCAAGATTTGCCTTCACTGAGGCCTCTCGTTTTCGAGATGTCGTAACAAAAAAAGCTTCATGTGTGTGTGTAATTGAGGCTTACATTAATCTAAGATTGATTTTTTATTGGGTTGATATAGCTGAGCATTTTTGCATAATTAACTAAAACCTCAATAGTAAAGATAACGATGAGAGAATAAAAATTAGTAAAAAATATGGTAAATTGCTTAAAATCTTCATAACGTTTCTTTATGTTATTCAATATTTGAACATATACATTTTGAATGATCAAGTGAATCAGAAGATATGCAATTAGATTCAGCTTGTAAAGTCTATCAGTAACATTTCAAGTACATTTTATTATATAAACCACTATAATAACCAGTATTTTGTTGTATAAACCAGTTAAAAACAATATGTATATGTATACATACAATACAATTTGGTATGTTGGTATACAGGGTGTTCTGAAAAAAGGTGCCCATAAGTCAGGGCGTGATTCCTCACATCAAAATAAGAAAAAAAGGTCTAATTAACATAGGTCCGAAAATGCTTAGTTACCAAGTTATACAGGGTGAAAGATTTCGTCTGAATTTCAGTTCCCCTGCTGCAACGAAGCCCTACGGGTATTTGTTGGCTGTTAATTAAGATGTACAATTTAGCGTAATTTATGTAAAATGAACTGAAAAAATTGAATAAAACCGTTTCCAGACCTGTAGCTACAGTAATTTTTAAGATATGTGACGAAATACGCGAAACTTGGTCCCGAAAAACAAGTTACATTTAGGTTTGAAGCAGATTTACTATGTTAAATGTACAATAAACACAAAATATTTTTTCACGGTACTTGTAGAAAATTTAATTTCGAAGAGAAAGATGTAAAATAAGTCTATAATAGACAAACGCAAACTTTAAAAAATAATCCTTAATTACATACAAAACGCATGTAGTATGTAACATTTTGAAACATTTTGAACACACGTCACAGTAGATGTTCAAAATGTTTCCCCTCATTCAAAATACAAGCATCCAGCCGTCTTCTCATAGACTGCCGAACTCTTTCGAAGATCCCAGGTGTCTCACGTATCCTTTGAATCCCGTTAACAATCCTTATTCGCAACTCTTCTATGGTATCCACAGGCGAGTCGTAGACAAGCGTCTTTAAATGTCCCCACAAGAAAAAGTCTAGAGGATTGAGGTCAGGTGACCTTGCAGGCCATGCTACTGGGGCTCCTCGACCAATCCATCTGTTTGGATATGCTTCATTTAAAAATTCTCTTACTTGTAATGTGTAATGAGCTGGAGCTCCATCCTGCATGAACCACATGTTGTTGCGTGTGTTATAGTGGCACATCTTCGAGTAACTCATTCAGATTAGTCGTCAAGAAATGTAAATAATTTTCACCATTGAGCGTATCAGGTTAAAAACTAATAAAAATTTTATCACCCAGAATAGCAGCCCATACGTTTATAGAAAACTGATATTGGTGACGGTTCTCTGAAATAGCACGTGGATTTTCAATTGCCCACATGTGAGTATTGTGGGTGTTAAGAATAGCCATTCTTGAAAATTTTGCTTCATCAGTAAAGATAATGTAATTTAAAAAATGTGGATTTCTGCACCTTTGGATAAGCCATTGGCATAGCTGAACACGAGGAAAGTAATCTCGAGGCAAATGAGCCTGGACCCTTTGATAGTGATAAGAATGCAACTGCTGCTCGTGTAAAATCTTCCAGACAATTGAAATTACTTACACCGAAATCCAAGGCTAGTTCTCTAGTACTTCTTCCAGGATGATTCTCTATTTCGTCCAACACGCCCTCCTCCAATTCAGCTGTACACGTTGTACGTGGCCGTCCTGATCTACCAAATTTTCCAGATTTAAAGGTTCCCGTCTCGCTTAGCCTTCTATGAATGGAAGAAAACATTTTATGAGTCGGTAACTGTCTATGAGGAAAATGTTCCTGATAGAGTCGTCTAGCCTGACGACTGTTGCAATGTGCAAGACCGTACATTAAATGCATGTCTGCCATTTCACCATTAGTGTACATAATATTCATATTACCTGCCATGATGAATAAGATATTATTAGCTATCAAAAATTAACTTCAACGGCACTCGCACTAACTTGTATTAAAGTACAGATCAACACACGCACTTAATGAGCAATGGAAAAATAGCTGCTTGTAATGTTTATTTAAATTATTATAAACAATGTTACATTGTTAAAACATATGTTTTAAATAGAAATTATTTTGTTTCTCAAATCAAATATTTTAATAAAACAGCTGTTTTAATTTCAATATTACATTTGTAGAGAGCTTAACAGATTTTGTCTATTTTTCATGCGTTTTGTATGTAATTAAGGATTATTTTTTAAAGTTTGCGTTTGTCTATTATAGACTTATTTTACATCTTTCTCTTCGAAATTAAATTTTCTACAAGTACCGTGAAAAAATATCTTGTGTTTATTGTACATTTAACATAGTAAATCTGCTTCAAACCTAAATGTAACTTGTTTTTTCGGGACCAAGTTTCGCGTATTTCGTCACATATCTTAAAAATTACTGTAGCTACAGGTCTGGAAACGGTTTTATTCAATTTTTCAGTTCATTTTACATAAATTACGCTAAATTGTACATCTTAATTAACAGCCAACAAATACCCGTAGGGCTTCGTTGCAGCAGGGGAACTGAAATTCAGACGAAATCTTTCACCCTGTATAACTTGGTAACTAAGCATTTTCGGACCTATGTTAATTAGACCTTTTTTTCTTATTTTGATGTGAGGAATCACGCCCTGACTTATGGGCACCTTTTTTCAGAACACCCTGTATATATATTTATATATATACTTTGGAATTACGACTTCCATTTTACCGCAATCTCTAAAGGTATTTTAGTTCATCTGAACGCCTTCTTATAACTTATTATATACAACAATATGGTAACAAATTATCATATATAGTGTTCACAAAAGGTTACCCCAAACAACTTGCGAATTTTAGTATTCATAATTTTTTTAAATGTCGTTAAAACATACGCAGATAAATTTTTAGTTCTAAATAAATTCTATTAAATTTAAAACCAAGAATTAACTCATGAAATGAACGGCTTTGACTAATGGAGAAAATGACTATTAAAATTAGAGATTTGCAGTTAAAACAATAATATTTAACACTGCTTAACACAATAATTGCAAATCTGAAACTACCTCAAAATCTCCTAAAGTATCTTCAAATGGAGAACTTGTAGTGAACTATTTACAGATATTAAATAAAACTCTTTGTTGAGTGTATTTGTACACGAGTTACGCGAGTTTAAACCACAATTAGAGGGAAGTGGTTTACAATCGAGAAAACGCGTTGCTTCACGTTTGTCTGTTACCATATTATTGTCAATACAACTCTACCGGTACACACGCTTGTTACTTCTAATCATCACAATTCCATTACAGCTCCAGTGTATATTATACATAGCACCACTGTCAAGGTTTCTATTTATGTTTTCCTACCATTGTTACTGACAAATAGTTTATACATTATATACTAACTAAATAATATATATATTTTTTAACTTAATATAAAATAGGAGGTTGTAAATCGTACATTAACAAAAAAGATTATAAAATCGTGATCCTACATAGCTTAATTTAGCAATATGATGTAACGCCAACACATAACTGTTACAATAGAGGACGTTAGTTGTGTTTAAGGTGTAAGTATTAATTAAATTTATTATAAAAAGGCAGTAATATTTGTTTTACAGCAACAGGAATACAAATTAATGTCAAACTACTCAATCTCGTTGGATCTAAATATCCTTTAAAAACCGGATATTTTGTAAAATGTACTTTTCATATTTTTTCTATGGAAATTATACTAAAAACTGTATTTGTATATTTAATTCCTAACTGCGGTTGCGAAATTTGTCCTTGATCATACATATATCGATACAGTATTGGAAACAAATTGCGCAAAGTTTTCCACGATTTGTTTGACGTATCAGCACGAAAATTATTTTAATGAGGATATTAATTTTCGCATAAAGTTTGTTTGAAATTTAGTTTGGTTTTAGACCAGAGAGACTGTTGCAGCGAAGTTCACAGGGACTCAGGTGAAACTCCTGTTTGTTGTTTGTTCTTGTCGGTCCTCATTGTTTGTCTTGTTGTTTGCCTCGGATGAAACTGTTGATTTTCGAGATAGAGTTGACGGCTAGTTAAACAATTGAGAATGTGAGGCATTGACATTATATAGCGGTTCTGTGTCTAACTTGCGTTATCCTTGATTATTCGTGTTGGTATAGTTAAACAATTGAGAATGTGAGGCACTGACAGTAGATAATAATATGGGGTTCCTGGCGCACTTTCGGAGCCGACCGAAAAGCAATGTAAAATACTGTTCAATGTACCATAAAGGAAGCTGAGAAATAACACAGCAAATCTCAATGAAAAATTAACCGAATCTACAGTCGTTCGTCTCCAAAAGCGATCGGTACATTACTATCTACTCTGTGGAATGAAAAATTAACCAAATCTACAGCTGTTTGCTTCTACTTTCTTAAGCTGTGCTTTGTAAAATGTTGTCAAATCTGCTACGAATAAAGGAAAAATCTTCGAAATCTTAATAAAATTTAATCAATTTAAAACATTTTTACTAAAAACATACTGTACTTTAATAAAAAACTTTTCTACTAAATAAACAACATGAACTCACCAAAGTCTCTACAATTTCTAGCATTAAAACAGTGCAACAAAGATGAATTCAGTGAATTGCCGGTTTATTTTCAACAACAGTTGATACCGTCTTCGATACTTTCCTTAAATGATACAGAATTCAAAGAACTTGTAAAGTCTTTTGCAGAAAAAACGTCTAATGGAGTGTTTTACTATCGGCAAAAAACTAAAAAAGTAAGGGATTACATATTTAATATAATTACGAAAGATATTGAAAAGAAAGTAAAAAATAAACAAACAGAGAGTTTTCATCGTTTTTTTTATGACATTTTTCCCATATTATACGTTCTTTCAAGATAATCAAGACTTAATTGATGAATTTCTTAGGAATTTTTGTGAGTATCAAGATTTATCAACACAATTCATTAAAGAGCATTATAGAATTTTTCTTATAGAATATAGCCACATTTTGTGTGAAACAAAAGGTATTACTGTAGATAATATTCCATGTGATTCCTATGAAGAAAGACACCAACTATGGTTATCAAAACAGTACTATGACGTGGGGAGGGACTGCAAGTTTTAGAGCACAACTGAAAAGACTTTATTCTACAAAGTTAATTGTTATAATTTCTTTATCTTTTATAGTCTTCTTTCCAGTAACAAGCAAGTGTAATTTTTCATTTTTGTTTAATTCTTTAATCTTTTTTTCATCCAAAACAGTCAAAAATCTGTTCGGCAAGTGTACTTTACAATCTTCCAACTCGGCAATTATTGTAAACCCGAATTTATCTTTCATTTTCTCCAAATTCAAGATTCTATGTTTCTTCCTTTCTTCCAATTCATTTAACTTCTTATTCTCTTTAAACTTACATTCTACAATATCATTTAACTCTTTCAAGAACTCCATTTAAATAGAAAAAATTTAAAGACGGAAAAAATGAAATTTGCTAACAATCACTCGAGAAGTCGGGGAGAATGTGAGTAAAACCGCATTCTTTTCACGAGGTTCTTCGTTTAATTTCTCCAAATGTACTATAAAATCATCAAAGATTTCAGGCTTAAAATCGTAGACAAATTCAACATCCAGATAATGAAAAAATACAGGTAATATCTTTTCATAATAAACGTGTGTATCGATACCTACAAACCTAATGTATTCTTTGAAAAGGAAAATAATTTTGTCAATGGTTCCAAGAGATAAGTAAAAATTTTTATTCTGTTTTCTAAATTCTGTAACAAATTTTGTTTGCTTCTTGTCTCCATATTGCAATTTTGTAAGCAGATTATTCAAATGTGTTAGTTTATTTCGAAATTTCTTAGGTTTAGGTCTTTCATACAAAATTAAATTACAATCTCTACAAACTAAATATTTTTTATCAATAATTTCTCCTCTATTATAACACTTGTAACAGTTGGCATTGTACTCTTCCATTTAAACAAAAAAAGATTTTTTTATAAATGGAGATTATGGAACTAAGTCTACCGAGATATAAATTTTTCAGCACAAATGTTTATGTTTACATTTCTACAACAGAGATAAATAGAAATAATTTCATTCTATTGTACAACTATTTAGGATATTTTGTCTATGATTACAAAGATTATTACGGAAGAAATCGAGATTTTTCAGTGGCGAAAGAGTATATTTTTGAAGTATTAGAAGGAATGAAAGAGAATAACATGAATTTAATCAATTATTGTTAAAGACATACAAAATGAGTGTTGTTAGTGTGCGTGTTTTTGCGATATCTACTTAACTTCTAAGAAATTGGGAATGGGATAAGAAGAAAGGTATCATATGTTTTATTTCAATCAACTCTAGATTTGTGACGTCTGCTGAGAGCGTTTGTACCACTAACGCTTGACCTTGCTTTGCGCACGCCGTGTGTGGTACAAGGACAGTAGTGACACCAAACAATGACCTTGCTTTGCACACGCCGTGTGCGACAATGAAATCACTGTAAAAACACTTAATTCTGTATTACAAATGAACACTATTTTCACACAATGTTTTTATCACAGTTTAGAATGTCTACACAAATTCAACACACAATCTTCTTGTAATGTCTTTCTTCGAGAATATAATAGAAACTTATTAAATATGAAGGACAACGCCCAGTGGAACACTTCACTTCACTTTTAACAAGAAACACAGATCTTCACAGCAATCTTCTTACTTTATAAAGTCCATATCTTCTTTCTTCAACTTGCAAATACATTAGAATCTTCTAAATAATGATATATCTTGTTAAATTTCGTTAAAATAGAGGAGGATCACACATGGCTAGCTATACGTGGCCAACGCCCAGCAAGAGATGAAGACGAGATGTAGTGTTACCAACATGTTAAAATGAAAATGTCTCAATTCCCTAGAACTGTTATAGTTTCCAATGTATATTAAATAAGTATATATCAATATTTCTTTCAAACCTTGTTGTTCAAAAACCACTCAACCGATTTTAATGAAATTTGGTACACATATAGTAAATACTTAACTCTTTCGACTTAACTTATCCATAAGGGTGAAATCATCCCCTATTTCTTAATATTCATAAAAAAATATAAAAAATTATCAGACAAATCTGAAACTTCAAAAACAAGCGAGTTCTACTTAAAATTTCATGAAAATAACAAAATGTTCAAAATCTACCCCAATCATCCCTTATATTTAAACTCTTATATCTAGAGAACTATTGGAGCTTTTCTGATGAAATTTGGTATATAGGTTCAGTAAATATTAAAGTATTTTGTAAAATCATCACTTCCGGTCCATGACCTTGAAATAGTTTTTTCCTAATATCATCACTATTTTTCAAAGTTTTTTACTGCAATTTAAAATGAATACTTTTATCAATGTCTTTAACAATTCTGTAAAGTTTTAAAAAACTATCCGACGAATAATAGTGAAAATAACGCGATTTTTACTGAATTTCTCTAATATCGTTCTTAATCACATCATAGGCTAAAAATTTCTCAGAAACCACAACCACATAACATGTCGAGTTTGTAACAGCTTTTTGAAAATCCATATTGATAATTATATCGTTCTTTGAACCAGAAATATTTGTCAAACTCTTTGTTGTATCAATGACATAAATAGGTGTATTCGCTAAAAATTCTTTAGGATTGTAATACATTTCCTTATTATTACAGTAAACTTTCTTAAAATCTTGATACATCTGATACATGATTCTGAAAAGACCTCCGGAAATGTTTAAATTTTGTAATTCATCTGGATAATAAGAACCGTTCAATTTTACTCTGATATTTTTTACATCCAAACTATCAAACTTTGAAGGATTTTTTTCTTGATTATTCTGTCTATCTGTTTGAAAACCTATAATAACGAACTTGGGATTGAAGATATTTCTATAAATGTTTGTAATATCGAACGAATAAGTTGTTCCGGAAATACCTTTTTGTTCAATACATTGCCAATCTAGAAAATTAAACATAATGTTTTGACTTTTTGTAATTTCATCAATCAACCTAATTTTACTCGTGGTTTTATAATCAATCATTGGAACTCTAATAAAAAAATCTGTAATTGTTATTTTTCCATCAACAGGCATAACATTTCCAGTTGCAGTCTTCAGAATCACATCATCGTCTTCTGCTCTTATAAAACTTAGATAAAATCCTCCTTTATAGATCGGAATAGTAACATTTTCAAAAAATCCTAATCCAAAATGAGATAAATTTCCAGCTGCTTCAAAAACACCAAATTTAAAATCTGATTCAAAGCCATTAGAAGTTTGAGAAATAACATCACTTTTTGAATACGAAATAGTTCCTTTAATTGTGCTTAATTGGCCACAGTTTTCGACTTCTTCTATCAATTTATTGTGTTTTCTTACTTCAATCTTAGAAAATAAAAACGGTATAAAATTATCGATTAATCTAACATTATCAGTTCCAAGATATGCTTGACCATCTTGTTTTGTTAAAGTTCCAGAAATATAAAACTGGAAGTTAGACGAGCAAAAGTTATCTCCAAAATCAATATTAAACTCAGTTCTTTTATTTGGTTCATTCAAATGTTGTTTACTAATTGGATAGAAATTTTTAAACTCCGCCCTTTCAATATCACTAGCATATTTTCTATAGTCCGCCATTTAATAAGAGAAAATTTAGAAATTTTAAACATCATGTATAAGAAAGATATCATTTTTTCATCGATCTAATGTACGTTTTTATAAGAAAAGATATAAATTTTAGTAAAATAATTAAAAAGATTAGAGTCATTTTTAATGATCTACTTCGTCATATTCAGGATTCTCTTCCTTAAATTTTGCGATCTCGGTCACATATTTCAATAAAATTTGCACAGGATAGTAACCGCTATCTATAATATTGTTCCAATCAACTGTATCTTTATTTTCATCCAAAAACTTTATACTCAAGTGTTGATAGAGACAAAGAACAGACATATGATCTTTTAATTGATAATGTATATTTTCTTGAATGAACTCTGATGATAAAGTTTGATATTTGGCAATGTTATACCAATTCAATTTGTTTACGTATAATCTCATCATATCTTCGGATAATTCATATTTTTTGAGAAATGTCATCCCAATGTTCTTTTTTCAAATCTCTTTCGTGTTGCATTATAAAAAGATCTAAAGCACTGTAATGTCCCGCCATCTCTATTTATTAGGAAAAAATTTCAAAATCAAGTTTTTATAAATTGGCTCTTTTTTGAGTTACATTCAGCACATTTTCCCGAAATTCTTTTAACTCCGTTAATGTTTGCATAGTATTTTATATCATTTGTTGCAGTTTTTTCTTTACATCTCACACAATATATGAGCGCCATTTATATAAGGAAAATTAGTCATCATAGCCGCCTAATCCATTAAATCTGTTATCAATGTTTTCAAAAGATTTATTAACATCTTCTTTAAATTTATTAAAGTTTTCTTCTAGTTTATTTACTTTATCGAGATATAAAGAGTATCGATCATCTATTCTTTTAAGTAATTCATTATTATGTGTTACTTTCTCATTGAAACGTGTACCAAAATTTTCAAAAAAGTTTACTTTCTCATTGAAATGTGTATCAAAATTTTCCAGAATTTTGTTAATTACTTCATTAACTAATTCATTAACATTATTTTTATATGTATTAAAGTTTTCTTCTAGTTTATTTACTTTATCAAGTAATTCACCAACATCGTCTACTGATCTTTTACTTCTTTCATCAAGTTTTTCATAGACTTCTGTTGTAAAATCTTTAACATGCTGTTTATGATTCTCATAATTTTGTTTTAGTTCATTAAACATTTTAATAGGATCTTCTAATTGAATCATTATAACAACATCAAATGGATTAATTCCTTTACTAACACTGCTAATTCTTTTTCCTTTAAAATCTAAGGCATTTTTAACATTCGGATCATGTAAATCAACAATATCGATGTTTTCTGATAATTTTAGAGGTTTTAAAATTTGTTCTTTAACAACAACATCATGTTTGTCAATACCAGGTCGAACACCGACAATTCTTTTTTTATTAGCCAAACTAACATAATTCTTTTCAACTTTGATCGCTTCAGTAATTTTATCAGCTTTTTCGATATGAGACATTAAATTGGTAAATAATTTTTTTACACCATCATCAACTTCTTTTTCCAATGTTTTTATTTTATCAGCAACTTCATTTGAACTCATGAAATTTGCAAGTTTGTTATCATATTCTGCTTTAAAATCTTCAATCTCGACAGCAAACATATCTGAATCTGGAAGGTTTTGTAATAAATTTTCTAACTTGTTATCAAACTCATTTCTCAAACTATCAAAATTCAAACTATTATCTACATTTTTAATAATTTGTGTTCCAAATACGTCAAAAATATTTTGTGAATCCATATTTATTAAGTAATAATTTGTTAACAACTTCTTTAAAATCTTTACCAGTACTCAGTTCATTCAACACAAAAACACATAAATGACCACAAATTGGGGGATCTTTATAGTCTTGAATCTGAGAATCATTGTAGTAGACGCTTGATTTTTTCAAATATTTAATCAATTCTATAGGTGGTTTGTCCTCAATTCTTCCATACGAATCAAAATAACATGCATTCTTATCATTTTTATAATAACAAATCCAATGCGTTCCACTTCCCATAATCGAGTCTAAATTCACAATTCCACATTCAAATTTCTTAACTTTTTCAGGTAATGTATCTCTCATGAAGATTCCTCTAAAATGTTTAATATTTTTGCAGATTTCTTCCAATTCCCCGAATGTTAAAGGTTTAAAATTTTTTTTCAATGTTTGATTTCACGTAATTCAAAGTTTTTTCATCTAATCCAGATCCTGTAACATCTTCCAACTCTTTATCTAACCAATTTAAAATGTTTCGAACAATAGGAATCACATCTTTTTTAACGATTGGAGCAGCTTTACGAACATAAGGAACAACATTTTTAACAACTGGAATATTTTCTCCAAAATCTAATAAATCTTTCAAAAGTCCACCATTTTTGAGTTCTTTCAACTGATTATAAGAAAATTCTATTCTGGTTCCTTTATTGTTTTTCTTATGTTTTTCGAGTTTATTGTATTGTCTATTTGTTAAAAATATCTTATCTTCGCCATTTTTTAGTTGATCTATTTTAAATTGAATACTAACGGGTATTTTCTTCTTAAAAGCGGATTTTATTTTTTCTTTCTGATTTTTGCTGAAATTTACGTTCACCTCCATTTATATAGTTAAAATTTCAAGTTCTCTTCGATTCCCATTCCTAGTTTTCTCTTCAAAAACATTGCTCCAGCTGTTGGAAGCGCAACAAATCTTTCACCTAAACTAGCATCTTTTGATAAAAATCTATCCATTGCCTTATCTTGCAAAACTTTATCTGCGATATGTCTGGAATTTGTGTCTCTATGTTTTGCATAAAAAATATCGTGTTCCATAGCAGCTTGATCTAATTTATTTATACCAGTATCTCCTCTTTTTAGTCTTTTTTCGAGTTTTGTGCCGGGCCCCAGATACTGATAAGTTGGCACGTGTAATTCAAAAGGTAAATTGTTGATAAAATCATTCAAAAGTCCACTACCCTCAATCATAGATGAACTTATTGCCGGCAAAACTCGTTTTAAAAAATATTTAATTCCATCAGGTTTTTCAATCATTTCATCAAGTTTGTTCGAAATAAAATCTTTAATCGCTTTCTTTTCGTTCAAAAAATTGTTGTTTCCAGCCTTTTCTTGAGCATAAATATAATTTATAATTCCATCGAGTTTTGTCAAATCGTCGATATATCTGTACTCAATCTTATTATCACTGTATTTTCTTATACCAGATCCTTCGATTCGTTTTTCCCAAATTGGTTTAATCAAATTGAGATATTTTTTACCTTTACTTGACTTTGGTTTCTTAGTTGATGGATCATTATTTTTGTAAATTGAATCAGATTTCCATAAAATTTCAGTATACTTTTTCAAGTCTTCTTCAGAATATAAACCGTCTTTTGGAACATCAGTGCCTGTTAATAATCTCCATAAACCTTGAGTTCCTTCATATGTTTTTTCATTAATAATGATATCATTATGCTCAAAATTCACGGGCAAATTTCCAATCATAAAACTTTTCTTTTTTCTGTCCCAATACAAACCAAATTTATCATCCTTTGCTCTAGGAAGAAATTTTTTACCAATTTCACCAATTATTATATCCGTTGTTCCAGGACTTATTGGTTCAACTATGGTAGAGTCTTCAATGATTCGAGGTCTAAATGGTGTTGAAGATGGTAATTTTGGCAATTCAAACTCAGATTCTGGTATCGAAATATCAGCAAATTGTCGTACAACTGGAACCAAATTCATCAAATTTTGATTATCGCTTAAAACATTTTCAATTTTGCCCTCAACATTTTTTATTGCAGATGTTACAGGTTGATTAATTTTTTGAATAAATTCTTGTTCTTTTTCATCAATTCGAATCTGTTCTTTAAATTCTTTGATTAATTTCTTTTCTATTTGATCAAGTTTTTTTGCTTCTTCTGAAGTTACGTTCGCCATTTATTTAGGAAAATTTTGAAACGTAAAACGTGGAACGTGGAAACGTGAACACGGAACGTAAAACGTGAACGTGGAACGTGAACACGAACGTGAAACACGAACGTGAAACGTAAACACGAACGTAAAACATGAACGTGAAACGTAAACATGAACGTGAAACATGAACGTGAAACGTGAACGTGGAACGTGAACGTGGAACGTGAACAGATTTACCGTTTTTCTGTTATTTTCATAATGTAAATAAAAATTAAAGATAATATAAAAATAATTGTAACAAATATTTTATCAAGTAGATTTGTCAGACCACTGAGCAGCATTTATATTAGAAAATTTATTCAGATATTTACCATTTTTAGGCTTCAAAGTTAGATTAATAGTTAAAAATCCGTAGTCTTCCTTCCAAATTTTATCACATAACTCAATAAAGTGGTTTAAAACTCATATCAGATCCCACATAATTGTTATAAATCTTTCTCGAATAGTGATCATCTTGCTTAAAAATACACAACATATTAAGGTTATTTCTTATAACTTGTTTATCAACCTTTGAAAAGCATTGGGAAAGATAGATACAAGATATGTTTTTGTGACGGGACATTACGAAATATTCCTTAATAACGTCTTGATTTTCTAAAATACAATCATCAAAAACGATTAACGAATTGGGTTTACATTCGCTTAACGGAACTATGTCCTCAGAAACATTATAAAAATGTGATATTTTTTTGTTTAAGTTTTTCTCAATATTTTCAAATCTTTCTTGTAATTTTTTATAGGCGTCTTGTTCTAAAGATTTACTAAAAACATACAAATTGGAATAAGGAATCAACCTATTGTAGATAAAATTCAATAATAAAGTTGTTTTTCCACATCCACTTGAACCAACAATTAACAATCTGATTGGTTGATCTTTCTTATTTTCTTCAAACGTTTGAAGTTTTATCTGATCTTTTTGCTTTAAAAATTTCTCCATTTAAATAGAAGATTTTCATCTTGAAGCAACGCTTGCGAAAATGAAGCTGTTGAAGTTGACTTCAGAAAGCTCTAAATTAGTTTTAAACTTGGAACATCCTATACACTTAGAGGAAGAATCAAATTATTTTATCGGTTTAAGCGGTTTTTATTCTGACAATTTTGTAATAAATATTAGTGAAAGTTCTCCTTATTGTATAGGATTTAGTGAGAAGAACATAACAAAATATTATGGTTTAAACAAAGGATATTATACTTACGATCAAATTAAAAATTCCCTTAAAAATTATCTGAAAACATTCAAACAATCAGATAAATCTTTAAACTTTGACGAAAACAAGTTTGAAATGCAAAAAAATATCTCTCTAATAAAATTCAAATAAAATCACCAGTAAGAATAATGTTTTCAGCAATTATTGTAGATTTGTTAGGGTTTGTTCAAGAAACTATTGAGCCAAATCAGGTATATTTAGGAAATAAAACGCCAAAATTTAGACCGTTCGATGTAATTGAAGTGCACTGCAATCTCGTTGAACCTAGTTTTGAAAATCATACCGAACATTTACACAAAGAATCTGAAATTTTGTACACTTTTTTTCCCAAATGTTGCTTATGGATAAAAAATCAGTGAAAAACCGAATGAAATCGATTATATTCCAATTAGAAAAAATATTAAAAGAATTCAAAAAATCGTTCTAACTATACAAGACTCTGAGGGAAATTTATTAAATAATGAGAGTAAAACAACAATATATTTAAGATTGTCGAAAGAATGGTGAATCAAGGGGAGCTATTGAATAGCTTACCTTCAAATTTTCAAGAAAACAACTTTTGAATGTATAAATTACAGGAGTCTATCCCATAGACCCCTTAACAATCTTCATCCTGACCCTGTTTTTATCAATGAATCTAGACTTTATACTGAAATAAAAATTACTAGTTAAATTTCTTTTCTATCTAAATGGAGTCAGTTGTAGACCTACTCAACAATCAACTTACATTCAATAATAAAGACATTTGCACGATTGTTGACGAAAATAATGAAATTTGGTTTAAGGCTAAAGATGTTGCAGAAATTTTACAATATGAAAATACTAGACAAGCTATCATAAATAATATTGATAATGACGAGAAAATAGCCTTTAAATATATAAATTACAAGAGTCTATGCCATAGACCCTTTCAAAATCTTCATCCTGACACTATTTTCATTAATGAATCTGGATTTTATTCTTTAATACTAAGATCTAATAAATTAGAAGCAAAAACCTTTCAAAAAGTGGGTTACAAAAGAAGTTTTGCCAAGTATTCGTAAATTTGGTGAGTACAAACTTGAAAACAAGATTAAATATTTAGAGGACGAAGTTAAACACTTGCAAATTAAAGATGAAATAAAAAACGGAAATAATCACAAAACAAAGTGTAAAAATTGACTTAATGAAACCAGAACTTGTTTGTAAAAATTTTGATAAGAAAAAAAAACACCATGTTTTTGTATTAATTAAGAAGAATCACATGTGGGAATATCCTTATTACGTTATCAGAGCTCAAAAGAGAGAAATACCGAAAAGATTGAAAGAACTTGAAATTGATTACCCAGAAATGGAAATTTTATTAAGACATGGAGATCCAAATAGTATAAATCTCTACAACCAAATGAAAGAATCTTTGAATATTTTATACAACGGAAATCATTTTACTACAAATATGGCAGAATCTCGACTGATTTATAGAATATCTAAATTACACGATGAAAATGTTTCTAAATTTTACTAAAAACTCTCGATTTATTATATTTTGTTTGTAAATGTTTAGCATAACTAGGTAACCATCGTAGAATTTTTTTTTCATATTCACAAGGCATTTCGTTTTTATAACTTTCGCTGAAAATTTTTTTAGCACAATCTTTGCAAAAAGCATCTTTTCTATCTTTACTATACTGCCAGTTATTAAATTCAGAAATATTTTTAATTTCTTTACAAAAGTAAAACTTTTTCTCTTCTAAAGTTAATTTGTTCATTTTATCATATAATTCCTTACAATAACAGTCTTTTCTATTCTCTTCTTGACACTTTGTACATTTCTTTTGAGACTCCATTTATATAGAAAAAATTATTACACGATGAAAATGTTACTAAATTTTATTAAAAACTCTTAAACTTATGATATTTGGTTTGTAAATGTTTAGCATAACTAGGTAACCATTGAAGAACTCTTCCACATTCGCAATGAGTCGGTTTATTTTGACTTTCCTCGGAAAATTCTTATAGCACAATCCTTACAAAAAGCTTGTTTTTTATCTTTACTATAATGCCAGTTGTGAAATTCTGAAATATTCTTAATTTCTTTACAAACGCAACATTTTTTTCTCTTCTAACGTTAATTTTTCTATTTTTTCGTATAATTCTCTCTCATATTTACTACGGCAATCCTTACACATAGACCCTAATCCTTCTTTTTTATTCTTATTTTTATAAAAAGCTTCAAAATCTTTAAATTCTTGACACTGTGTACATTTCCTTTGAGACTCCATTTATATAGAAAAAAATTACAGCTTTGACTTTCTCAATTCATATTCATAGAAATTTCCGGTTATTTCTTCATTATTTAAATCTTTTATACTATAAGTTACAGGATCTGTGTTATTAATTTGATAAATTACAAAGATTTCTCTTGACCAATTGTTCTTATATTTGTTCGAAAATGTTTGTTTTTTACTAAAAAATTCTTACATGATCATTGACTTTAAATTTAGTTTTCGTGTGAATTTCTGGTGGAACATACTTAAAAACCGACTCTAATAACTCTTTTTCTGCATCTTTATCTACGTCTTTAGGCTTCATTTTGATTGTGCTATGAACAGTATCGTTATATTTCTTTACGATTTCTTGAAGAATATCGATCCATTTAAAGTTTTTATTAATCTCAAAAAGAACCTTCATTCTTTCATTTTGAGTTCTGTTATATCTCTCTACAATACTTGATTTCTCTTCGTTTTCAGTATGATAAATCTTAATGTTGTATTTTCTCAAAACTTCGTTAAATTCTTTATTTTTAAACTCTAAACCCTTATCTGTATGAAGTAGATTTGGCGGTTTGTGATTGATCTTTATCGCGTCTTTTACTATATCTTCGAAGGCTTTTGAAACATCTTTACCGTTTTTTCTTTTGATAGCTCTTGACCAAGCATATTTTGAGAAAGTATCAATAACATTTAACATATACTTGAATCCATCATTTTGATCCGAATAGTTAGACATTATAACTAAATCTGCTGCCCATAAATCGTCAATTCCTAATGTTATAATTTTTTCTCTTTTTAAAACTTCTTTCGTACCGGTGCATGAATTTCTCTAGCTTCAATCTCGATTTCTTCCTTATTCTTAGATTCTTTCTTTACTTGTTTTTCATAAGGATTCTTTATAAATTTACTCTTATTTGTCTTACATTTTGAACATTTTGCTGCAATTCTATACAATCCGTTTTGAGTTTGAACAATCTTAGCATCGATATTTTTCGTTTTTTTCTTACATTTGTGACAGTGAATCAAATCCATTTACATATCTAAGATTTCGCTTCATAGCCATACGGTACTGTATCAATCTTATTTTCTAGGACAATTCTCTTATCATCTTTAGCGCTCAGTGCCAACTTGTTTATAGTAACGGTATACAACTCATGTTTGTAGCTTCTAATACAAGTCATCTCTCTAAATTCTTCTTTATCTTCGAACAAACATCTCTTCAAGTTTTCGATATTTATTGTTTTATTTACAACGCTTCTCTTAATCCCTTTGCATCTTACTGGATTTTTGTCTAGATATTTGTACGAGTACATTTTCGATCTCAATCCACAAAATTCTTCTAAAACTTCGCTATTTAACTCATCTTTGAATTTCTCTATTACCTTCTTATTTTTAGTAGTGAAACATTCATGATCTTTTCATCTATATTTTCTTTAATAATTTTGTAAGGATCACGTTTCAATTCTAGAAAATAACTGTCTGTATCCATGTAACACAGATTCAAATCTGGATCAAACCTCTTTAATTTATCGTAATAAAACTCGTACATTAGCAATTTTGATAGGTCAAGAACTGAAAATCCTATGTAGATCGGTTTGTTAAATTTAACCTTTTGTTTATACATGTGACTCGCTATACAGTTGCCGTCAAAGATAGTGAAGCTTTTGAAGTTCGTTTTCTTGGCCTGTTTCATTGAAAAATTCTTCATTTCCTAGTCTAATATCGCATCTATTTCGCACATTTTCCATACTTTTTCCAAAAACTGAGTTGTTCATCAGCTTATAAAAATCCTTCTCAAAGTCACTTGTAGCTTTGGTCCTCATATTAGTATTAAAAATCAATTTACTCTTTCATAAAAGGCTTCTGATCGAATGCAATAACTCTATTCACATGTTTCAAAATCATACCTTGTTCCAAATAGAACTTCAAATTTCTCGAATGAACAACGTATTCAGTTTTATCCAGTAGAGTTGTGCAAAGTTTGTTTTTAAAATGTTCTGGAGCAAGAGGTAAATCCTTGTGATGTTCGTGTAAATTCGTTGGATATCCAAGATCAACTTCGAGAATATAGCCATAATCTTCGTCGCCAGTGAGTTCCAAAATTGTTTCTTTCCATTCTGCAGTTGTGTAAGTTTTTGGATCCATCCACTTGATATCACTAAACGGCAGTTTTTGCATTAGGCCATACCCATAAAGGTTATTAGCATCAACGTATAACAAATAGTTTTCGGGCTTTGTCTTATCGAAATCTTTCAAATATTTGTTATTTGCTTTAACATATCGCTTAATACACTGAGAAATGCCCCCGCGAATGCCTTTTTCAATCATCAAATACATATTATAATCGTTAATTAGCTGAAGCTCAATTTTCGTTAATTTTAACATTGCGTCCCATGCGAGACTGGGAGCTGTTAGATAGTGTGCCGGATCGAGTTTATAACAATTAAGGCAAATGTTTCTGAAATTTTCGAATATATCAGCAAGCAATAAAACATCTTGGATATTGTACAAATCAGAGTAATTTCCAAGATTTTTCTCTTTTAATTTGTTCCAAACGCCCAAGTAGTGTTGATAATCTTTCTCAGATATGCTCTCGTCTGTCAAAAGTGAATAGAAATCTTGAAATTTCAGCTGTTCTGTGTAATCAAGTTTTTCAATACTATCGATAAATTCGTAAGGAAATATGCCTTTTCCAGATAGAATTTTAAAGATTTCTTCTTCGTCATTTGGCTGTCTTTCTATAATTTCATTCAGTCCATCCTGTATAAAATGATTTGTATGTTTGAAGTCTTCTTTCTTTAAATTTTTCGCTAATTTTTCAATAGACGAGGCCATGAATCTAAATGTGTCTACGAAAGAGAACTTTATAAATTTTCTAGGTTTATCATTGTCAAACTCATAGCCATATCCAGAATTTACTGAATAATTTATATATTTTTCTTCTGAGTTTGCGATCAAATCAACGTTTCCATATTTCTTAGCTAATTCTTTTATGTACAAATGTGTGTCATAGTTACTCATATTGTGACAGAAAACTGGAATGTTTTGTGGAAATTTCAAATTCAGATTGCAACATGCATGAGCTGCGCCTCGAAACTTGCCGGTTAAATGACAATGATCTCTCACTTTATTATAACTCTTATCTTTCCAACTATCAGGAGTAAAACCATACTGAATTGACCCAACATCATAAGCAGACCATTCACAGATATGACAAACGTTTGAATTTTGATACGAAATTTCTTCTTCTTCTGTCAATTTCATAGGTTTCATGTTCTTAGAATTATATTTTTTCGCTATGTATTTCGATAATTTATTGAGTTCTTCAAACAATTTTGTCAGGACGTTTTTCAAATCTTCTTCATTTTTGGCACGATAACATATCGGTTTGTACATGCGATTGGTCACATTCGACACTAAATATAGAGTAAAACCATAAGGAATGTGCCTCTGAATCTTGGTTGTAGTTGATCTTTCTGGATTGTTCTTACATGTCGGAATCTTTTCCAATATGCTCTCAAAGTCCATATAAATTACGTACGGATGGTTAAATTTCTTTTGATAATTAGTAAATTTAGTTGTTTGACCTGGAAATGGCATAATTGGCTTACAAACTTCATGATTTTTACAAATTTCTAAGTGATCTGTTAAATCTCCAGATTTGTAAAAATGGCTTAAAACATCTTCTACACAAAAATTTTCTTTCTTTATGTTTAGACAACTGCGAAGAAACAAGCTTATTTAAATCGGTTATCAAAACATAATGAGATTTATCATCTTGTTTAACATACAATAAATCAATGTTTGTTTCAGCGTCATATTTTTCAGAAATTTGTAACGGAACAATGTTAATATTTCCACAAAACCTGTAGACATTGATAGACATTGTTGGATACTTATACTTGGAATTGTAGCTTCGTTTTTTCAAATATTTGTATATTTTTCAGAGACATTGGATACTCAAAACCTGAAAATATTTCGTCATTCACAAATTTTTCGTATTGCTTTACACGTTCACAGTCTCTTTCTGGTTTTTCAATAGCACATCTTATTGAGTAAATAAAGCAAAAATCATCTCTATTTTTTATATTTATACAAGCTTTTTTATCTTTGATATTCTTTGGTAAATCGATGTATGATCCTGCATTCATCATTTCGTGTTTGTTAAGGCTCAAAACTAGTTGTTTACAACTTTTAAATGTCCATCCGGAACCTTTATTTGGATTATTCGTTTGTTCTCGATGTGTTAATTTATTAAATTGCTTAGTAATAAAGTCGTTTACGTCAAAGATTTCGTCTGCTTTGATAGTAAAATACATTAGACATGTTTGCGGTTCACCATTCACTAAAGTTCGTTCGTATTCACATTCCAAAGAGAGATAGCCCTTCATATTTTTAACATTTTCTTGAAATTTTTCTATTAAATCTTTAATTTCTGGGCGCATAATTGAAAGATATTTGTAAATTGACATAAAATTATCGCTCAAATTCGTTAAAATGTATTGCTTGAAAAGACCTTTCACAGAGGATAAAACTTCAACATCTATGATATTTTCAGGTTTTTCGTGAAGAGTTTTATCAATGTTTTCAATGATTTCAGACTTGGTTTTATCGTTAGTACCGATAGCCAACTTTTCAGCTATTGAATGAAGTTTTTCATCATTAAATAGGTCGAGATTTTTCTTTTCAACTTTGAAATTTCTCTTTAATTCACGTAATTTCTCAATATTAAACATGTTTTCGTGATCGGCAATTTTATTTTCTCTAGCCCATTGTCTTAAATAATTTAGTTCATTATCGTAAATTTGCTTGTTTTTTTCGTGACTTTTAGAATTATAATGGCGATCATAGTTTTTTCTTAAAATTTCTCTTTTGCAGAACGGACATGATATTTTTTCACGTTCTATTTATATAGAAAAATTTATTTAACTAAATGGTGCTTGTAAACCAACGATTGCGCCTCTCACGGCGTGATATCACTAACGGATACGACGCGGGCGAAGCGATTATCGGGCCTCGTGTCAATTTCCTAAATTTTTTACTTCTCGATTGGATGACTGAGAAATGGTTTTGCACTTTTTTGACTTTGAAAAGCCAGCTTCAATAATTGATTAAATTCATGTTATTCTCTTTCATTCCTTCTAATACTTCAAAAATATACTCTTTCGCCACTGAAAAATCTCGATTTCTTCCGTAATAATCTTTGTAATCATAGACAAAATATCCTAAATAGTTGTACAATAGAATGAAATTATTTCTATTTATCTCTGTTGTAGAAATGTAAACATAAACATTTGTGCTGAAAAATTTATATCTCGGTAGACTTAGTTCCATAATCTCCATTTATAAAAAAATCTTTTTTTGTTTAAATGGAAGAGTACAATGCCAACTGTTACAAGTGTTATAATAGAGGAGAAATTATTGATAAAAAATATTTAGTTTGTAGAGATTGTAATTTAATTTTGTATGAAAGACCTAAACCTAAGAAGTTTCGAAATAAACTAACACATTTGAATAATCTGCTTACAAAATTGC
Organism: Homalodisca vitripennis; assembly: GCF_021130785.1. Lineage (NCBI taxonomy): Eukaryota > Metazoa > Arthropoda > Insecta > Hemiptera > Cicadellidae > Homalodisca > Homalodisca vitripennis. Next base: position 45,219 of record NW_025777297.1, read on the forward strand.
AATATGGAGACAAGAAGCAAACAAAATTTGTTACAGAATTTAGAAAACAGAATAAAAATTTTTACTTATCTCTTGGAACCATTGACAAAATTATTTTCCTTTTCAAAGAATACATTAGGTTTGTAGGTATCGATACACACGTTTATTATGAAAAGATATTACCTGTATTTTTTCATTATCTGGATGTTGAATTTGTCTACGATTTTAAGCCTGAAATCTTTGATGATTTTATAGTACATTTGGAGAAATTAAACGAAGAACCTCGTGAAAAGAATGCGGTTTTACTCACATTCTCCCCGACTTCTCGAGTGATTGTTAGCAAATTTCATTTTTTCCGTCTTTAAATTTTTTCTATTTAAATGGAGTTCTTGAAAGAGTTAAATGATATTGGAGAATGTAAATTTAAAGAGTATAAGAAGTTAAATGAATTGGAAGAAAGGAAGAAACATAGAATCTTGAATTTGGAGAAAATGAAAGATAAATTCGGGTTTACAATAATTGCCGAGTTGGAAGATTGTAAAGTACACTTGCCGAACAGATTTTTGACTGTTTTGGATGAAAAAAAGATTAAAGAATTAAACAAAAATGAAAAATTACACTTGATTGTTACTGGAAAGAAGACTATAAAAGATAAAGAAATTATAACAATTAACTTTGTAGAATAAAGTCTTTTCAGTTGTGCTCTAAAACTTGCAGTCCCTCCCCACGTCATAGTACTGTTTTGATAACCATAGTTGGTGTCTTTCTTCATAGGAATCACATGGAATATTATCTACAGTAATACCTTTTGTTTCACACAAAATGTGGCTATATTCTATAAGAAAAATTCTATAATGCTCTTTAATGAATTGTGTTGATAAATCTTGATACTCACAAAAATTCCTAAGAAATTCATCAATTAAGTCTTGATTATCTTGAAAGAACGTATAATATGGGAAAAATGTCATAAAAAAACGATGAAAACTCTCTGTTTGTTTATTTTTTACTTTCTTTTCAATATCTTTCGTAATTATATTAAATATGTAATCCCTTACTTTTTTAGTTTTTTGCCGATAGTAAAACACTCCATTAGACGTTTTTTCTGCAAAAGACTTTACAAGTTCTTTGAATTCTGTATCATTTAAGGAAAGTATCGAAGACGGTATCAACTGTTGTTGAAAATAAACCGGCAATTCACTGAATTCATCTTTGTTGCACTGTTTTAATGCTAGAAATTGTAGAGACTTTGGTGAGTTCATGTTGTTTATTTAGTAGAAAAGTTTTTTATTAAAGTACAGTATGTTTTTAGTAAAAATGTTTTAAATTGATTAAATTTTATTAAGATTTCGAAGATTTTTCCTTTATTCGTAGCAGATTTGACAACATTTTACAAAGCACAGCTTAAGAAAGTAGAAGCAAACAGCTGTAGATTTGGTTAATTTTTCATTCCACAGAGTAGATAGTAATGTACCGATCGCTTTTGGAGACGAACGACTGTAGATTCGGTTAATTTTTCATTGAGATTTGCTGTGTTATTTCTCAGCTTCCTTTATGGTACATTGAACAGTATTTTTACATTGCTTTTCGGTCGGCTCCGAAAGTGCGCCAGGAACCCCATATTATTATCTACTACTGACATTATATAGCGGTTTTGTGTCTTAACTTGCGTTATCCTTGATTATTCGTGTTGGTGTAGTTAAACAATTGAGAATGTGAGGCACAGACATTATATAGTGGTTCTGTGTCTAACTTGCGTTATCCTTGATTATTCGTGTTAGTATAGTTAAGCGAATTAACTAAATGTAATATTGTTATGAAAATTTTACTAGTATAAGACATACAAGAATTTTAACATATTTCCTATCGTTCAGCTAAATTCTGTGGAGTGATATAAACATTGCGCAATAATCGAACTAAGCGTTTCTTCCATAGAAATGAAGAATAAAAATTGCATCATGTAAAATTCTATAGGGCAGGTTCATGCGGGCAGACAGACAGACAGAAATAAAATTTTCCAGCCCTACAAGTACATTAGGCTTTACTAACGTTCAGCCACTAATAACAGAAATTATGTAATGATGACTATTTCAATATTTTATTTGCAAACAAAAATTAAAAGAAAGAAAGGAAGTTGATCTCAAAGTGCCCTGTAGTAGTAAACAAAATACATACATTTTCAAAGAGCCTTCAGACGAGTACCTAATACGTCTGCCTATTTTTATTAATAATTTAATCATCATTGGATATACAAACACATATAACATGTTGGTACTTATTTGAACAATGATATCTGCAGTAGAAATAAAATTTCTGCTGCCAAACCAAATGCATAGTTTACACATTAAAATCACTAGCAATAACATTACGTTTATTTAAACACAGCTTATTTTAATCGTTATTATTATTTTAAATTAAGTCCTGCATGACAATAATAATGCCTTAGGTAACTTGATTTTATGAAGAAACACTATAATACAGACTGTTAAGATTATTTCTATAACAGAATAAAATTTCTTAATTATTGCCATTTAAACTAGGCACTCTTATGGCAGATACAACAGTCACATTTCTGAAGTAACTATTTCCAACTTATTTTGCGAACCTTCATAGAAATTGACTGGGGGCTGAATCATTCGAGGGGCATGGTATTACTAAAATTTTATCTGCATGTACAAACAATATCTCAAAATTAACTGACCTAAGAATTTAAATTTTTTGTTAATAGTAATTTCGACACAAGCAACACTTTTGAGATATGGCCAGTAATCAAAAAGTTTGTTATGACTAACCGCGATGATAACAAGAAAATCACATACAAATAAATAGTAAAGCAAACTAAGAACAATAATATAAAACGTTAACATATCTGACACAGTTACACATGCATATACTTGAAATTTTGCATGCAAAGTTTTTGTATCTTGCTATGCAGCATGAGGTGTGGCGCTGCTACTGCCCCGTTTTCAGAGACAAAATCTATTATCAAGTGATAGGCATAAATTTACAATCTAATTAACATAAGCAGTTTTTTCTTGAGATGTGTTGCGTATTGAGTCGAGCTTGTGACTGGTTAACCTGAATAAAAAACAATAAATAAAATTATAGTTCTAATTATACTCTGGAATGTAACCAAGCTGGTTTTCAATACATGATTACCGTTAAAAAGACGCTTTTACATGGAAAACTGAATTTACTGTATGTGGATAGAATACCCCAAATTAATGAAATAAATAGTTAAAAATAAGTCATAGGAAACACTACACATTTTAGTTACAATACGTGAACAAATCAAAATAAGCAGTAAAAAACGTTAAAAACTGTATTAGTGTATTCAAGTGATGGAAGTTGTGGAACTCGGTTGTGCAACAATTATGTTACTTATGGAGTGGCAATTTATAAATCAACTAATAAAAGTAAAACAAAGTGGTAGAGAGGACTTTATAGTCCTAACTTCGCCTCTAATAAAGACATTTTTCACTTAATGTTTTCAGTACTAGTTGTAGAAGTACATACGATGACAATAAGTGTTTGGAGAGATTGTATAAAATGGCCTGAGTTAAATCCTTAAACAATATTTTGTCATAGACCAGGAGGTATTTGTTGAGCCTGTTCCGTGACGCGTCTTGTTAGTTTCAGGCTCAGCTGCTGTTTAAATATCCCTGTGAGAAATAATCTAAAGGTTTTAGATCAGACGATCTATGCGGCCACTCAATTATCGTATCTCCCCCCCCAACCGTTCTATCCAACGATGGTGAAATTCTATGTCCCGCAGTGCTCTTTTATTCATAGTCGAGTAGTTGCAAAATCCTGCTGAAATCATAGGCTGTGAGCAATTTCTTCTACCTGAGCTCCTAAAGCTATGAAACAAAAATTTTGTATTCAGTAATCAGTAAGAAACCCTGCCCAGTATTATGTTAATAACTATGACAGGCCCAAAATTTGAGTATTGACATCCAAAGCTCGAGGATTAAAATTGTTCAGGTTTCCCAACAACAGAAGGATCGTATTTTCAAAAGTCATTGTCATTTGAAGTACTTGTACAATTAGTACTTTGCCGTTTTATATATTACCGTTTTCGTTGTTTTTCTAAGTTGCCGCTGTAAAAATAACGGATGTTTTTCATAACTATTTACTGATAGTTCTCTTCTGCATGCTGCCGTTTCTGATTGTATCAACTTCCTGAATCGTGCTTTGCGGCATTTAACTATACTTAATGAGATCTTTAAATAAAGCATTAATCAGCCCATACCTATGTTTAACATTAGTATGATACCTTCCACGGGCTATCCCCCCAAATTAGGTATTAAATGGTTATTACATACAAACGTAGTTAACAGGCGTACTGTGTTTCATCATTGTTGAAATTTCATGGATTTTATCTTCAAAGGTTTGAAAAATGTTAACGCTTTTCCAGTCTTCAGTATAGAAGAAATACTTATCAAAACTTATTGCAAAATATATTTTAATGTAACTGAAAAAACGTGCTTAAATGTTTATTGATTTTGAATTATTATTCATTATCGTTGATTAATAATATTTTATTTCGTTAAAGGGTTTGGGTAAAATAGTATGAAACGAATTGCAACCAACTAATCCAAGATATATGATATTTAAATTTCATGTGACTGAACTCAACCTGCTAAAATATTTGTTATTTTATATATTTCTCGTTACTCATAATCCGTCCCTCATCACAGCTACTTATAAGACTAATATAAATATGTTTGCTACCGCTCAGCCAAATACCATGTGCCACATACTCAAACTAGATTTACCTTATATTTAAATGAAGCTGCATGCAAAATTTCCATCATTGTATTTTACATAATAAATAAATTGTAGATAAATTCGTAACTACATGATAAATAATTAAATTTACTAGGTAAATTCAATATTATTTTTTTCCAACAACAATAAATTACATTAAATTTTATATATTTGGATATTAAATCAGTTAGAACAACATGAAAAATCAAGAATCACATAAAAAACCTAAAATAATCTAAAATAATTTTAAATTTATAATATAAATTAAATAATTAGTTGCCTACTCTCTCTACTACACTGGCACTTTCATCTCAAGCAAACAGCAAAACAAACACTGAAACACAACAAGAACAAACACCAAACCTAAGTTTCACCTGAGCCCTACAAACTCCGTGGCAACAATCCTCTCCAGTCCTAACTTGCGCTAAGTGTCAAACTAACTTTGTATAATTTAGTATTCTCATTACGTTAAAGTTTCCTTTAATCACACATACGATCAGAATAAACTATGGGAATATACTTCATTACGACTGACACAAAAATAACTATTTGGAGCTGAAGATCAAAATAGTAAATCATGCTTTCGTCTGCAGCCTTTCACGAATTTTCTTATAAAAATTTTTCAAAGAACGTCTTTTGATGTAATTGAAATGTCGCAATAAAATATTGCAGCGTTTTATGAAATAGTTTATAAGATTATTGGCTTTTTTACGTTAGCCTACAAATATAGTCATTATTAAATTAGTATGTAATATGTGGCAATAACTTATTTACTAGACTTTCCATTGAAAGTACTACATATTGAATAAGATAATCTTAATAAGTAGCTAATACGTATAAATTAAATATTCAATTTATTACGTAGGCTGTAACTGTGCATAATCTACTATAAGTTAATTTGCAGGCAGAATTGAAATATAATTACTTTTATAATCTGAAAATAACCATTAATATTATTTATGGAAGGTAATTTAAATAAATGCTTATAACTGTAGACAATTTGAGCTTAGGAGGTTAGGTTATTAAGTTTTACCATAGTGTAATGTAGTATTTGTTATGTGTAGCATAAAAAGGATATTTAAACCATAAATTAATAATTATTCTTTTATTTTTAAGAAAAACGTACATTGCAAGATTAAACTTCTAATATTTGTATAAAAATACTCCACTTGGATCCTCTGAATACTCTAAACATAATCTCAACAGATAATTGTTAGTAGAAAATGAATGTTTTTGACAACATTGGGAGAGAGAGCAAGCAGGACATTTACCCTAAAATGACTAAATTCTCAGTTTGTGCTTAGTCTTGAAAGTACCCAAAGTATGATCTAGGTCAGATTCTCTTAAAAAGCGACAGTAATAACTAAGTTTGTTTAATGTGAACATTATCGTTTCACATAAAGTTAGTTTGTTATTTAGTTTAAGCTAATGCTGGGGAGGATTGTTTTAGTGAAGTTTGCAGAGACTCAGGTAGAAACCTTGTTTATTGTTTGTTCTTGTTCGGTTTCATTGTTTATTTTATTGTTTGCTTCGGATGAAACTGTAGATTTTCGATATATTTAAGGTAACGGCTACTTAACCAATTCCAGAAGTGAGGCTTTGACATCGCTATAAAAGTTTACGAACACAAATATTACATAAGCATACACCAATTTAAGGGAAACTTAAACGAGTACTTTGTGAGATCTTGAACATTCAGCGATTGAATCTCTATGTATGAGATAACAATTGGTTTACCACTAGTTAGACTTTTCCAGATCAATCAAAATAACTGTAATATTTAAAACTATCGCTATTGCAGGATGATAATATAACACTGTGTAAAATGACACTCGAAAGTACGATTTCTGTTATCTGCCTCCTCACGAAAACTTGAAAAGTAATTTAACTATAGACTACAGAATTCTCAAATATATTACCGTAATGAAAAGAATCAATAACTAGCTACTTCACCTCAGTTTAGAAGTTATCAATTTTATTGTGCTCTCAAGTGAACCTAATAGTCTTGCTTTCGAAGATGCAAGCAATCTTAAAAACTTTAATATGCATGTATTGAATATGCTATATTAAAATATTGTTTAAACATAAAGGTGATTGATTAAACATAATGGATCAGACCGGTCGAAGGTGTGAAGTTTATTAGTGGATCCACAGGCCAAGCGAGTCTACCTATTATCTACTCAACCTACCATAATATAATAAAGTAAACTTCATAAAACTTCCAAGCTACCTCTCCTTCCCAGTCGTGTATTTACTAGAAACGCATATAGAGAGCTTAATGAGAACTTTAATACTCCGTATAAAGTTAGTTACGCAACTAAGCCAAACTTGAGATTGGAGAGACCTGTTTCCACGAAGTGTGCAGAGCTCAGGTGATACTCCAGTTTGTTGTTTGTTTTGTTGGGCTTCAGTATTTGCCTTACTGTTTTCTTAAAAGGGAATTGTTGATTTTGTAGTTAATTAATCCCCTCAAAACAAGAGGCGTTAATAGACTACATCAATCTTGGTTTGACAAACTTCCATAAATTCAATATTATTTATATCCCAATATACATTTTTGCCTGGGCGTTTCACAACGAATATCATTAGAAAGGCGGCAAAAAATATGATTTCTGCCTGTCTCTCTATCTGTCCGTCTGTCTAGAGGGTATCTCGTGAATACAAACTTGATAACGGAGCATGATTCTATTACCCATTACCAAACAACCTGCTGCTTCATACAAATGTTCACACACGCGCCCACGCACGTGCGCCCGCACACACACACAGTCAGATGGAGTATCCAATTACTTACTTACTATCTTTCTGTTTATCGAATAGTCTCTCTCAGCTTACATACATCTAATTATGATTGTTTTTATGTATAGTTATATTTACCATTTTATTACTTCTTAACTTTGAATATTGATTTCCAAAATACAATACTAGTTGTGGTCTAGGAGCAACCTATACGAGTCATCTAGATGGAGGACCGTGTTCAA